>NC_064614.1:1238570450-1238873809 GCF_023898315.1 Schistocerca nitens | reverse complement strand
CGACGTAATTTCTGGGTTATATTCACACTGGGAAGCTTCGAGAGTTATAGGAAACTTGCTTTGATGCATCGGATTCCAGCTACTGGACCTCCAGGGCATCATTCATGTTTCAACTGCAGCCCTTGCACATAAGTAGCCTTGGAGATTAAAGTTCCCAATGGCGACGTAAATTCTGGGTTATATTCACACTGGGAAGCTTCGAGAGTTATAGGAAACTTGCTTTGATGCATCGGATTCCAGCTACTGGACCTCCAGGGCACCATTCATGATTCAACTGCAGTCCTTGCACATAAGTAGCCTTGGAGATTAAAATTAACAATGGCGACGTAATTTCTGGGTTATATTCACACTGGGAAGCTTCGAGAGTTATAGGAAACTTGCTTTGATGCATCGGATTCCAGCTACTGGACCTCAAGGGCACCATTCATGATTCAACTGCAGTCCTTGCACATAAGTAGCCTTGGAGATTAAAGTTCCCAATGGCGACGTAATTTCTGGGTTATATTCACACTGGGAAGCTTCAAGAGTTATAGGAAACTTGCTTTGATGCATCGGATTCCAGCTACTGGACCTCCAGGGCACCATTTATGATTCAACTGCAGTCCTTGCACATAAGTAGCCTTGGAGATTAAAGTTCCCAATGGCGACGTAATTTCTGGGTTATATTCACACTGGGAAGCTTCGAGAGTTATAGGAAACTTGCTTTGATGCATCGGATTCCAGCTACTGGACCTCCAGGGCACCATTCATGTTTCAACTGCAGTCCTTGCACATAAGTAGCCTTGGAGATTAAAGTTCCCAATGGCGACGTAATTTCTGGGTTATATTCACACTGGGAAGCTTCGGGAGTTATAGGAAACTTGCTTTGATGCATCGGATTCCAGCTACTGGACCTCCAGGGCACCATTCATGATTCAACTGCAGTCCTTGCACATAAGTAGCCTTGGAGATTAAAGTTCCCAATGGCGACGTAATTTCTGGGTTATATTCACACTGGGAAGCTTCGAGAGTTATAGGAAACTTGCTTTGATGCATCGGATTCCAGCTACTGGACCTCCAGGGCACCATTCATGATTCAACTGCAGTCCTTGCACATAAGTAGCCTTGGAGATCAAAGTTCCCAATGGCGACGTAATTTCTGGGTTATATTCACACTGGGAAAATTCGAGAGTTATAGGAAACTTGCTTTGATGCATCGGATTCCAGCTACTGGACCTCCAGGGCACCATTCATGATTCAACTGCAGTCCTTGCACATAAGTAGCCTTGGAGATTAAAGTTCCCAATGGCGACGTAAATTCTGGGTTATATTCACACTGGGAAGCTTCGAGAGTTATAGGAAACTTGCTTTGATGCATCGGATTCCAGCTACTGGACCTCCAGGGCACCATTCATGTTTCAACTGCAGTCCTTGCACATAAGTAGCCTTGGAGATTAAAGTTCCCAATGGCGACGTAATTTCTGGGTTATATTCACACTGGGAAGCTTCGGGAGTTATAGGAAACTTGCTTTGATGCATCGGATTCCAGCTACTGGACCTCCAGGGCACCATTCATGATTCAACTGCAGTCCTTGCACATAAGTAGCCTTGGAGATTAAAGTTCCCAATGGCGACGTAATTTCTGGGTTATATTCACACTGGGAAGCTTCGAGAGTTATAGGAAACTTGCTTTGATGCATCGGATTCCAGCTACTGGACCTCCAGGGCACCATTCATGATTCAACTGCAGTCCTTGCACATAAGTAGCCTTGGAGATCAAAGTTCCCAATGGCGACGTAATTTCTGGGTTATATTCACACTGGGAAGCTTCGAGAGTTATAGGAAACTTGCTTTGATGCATCGGATTCCAGCTACTGGACCTCCAGGGCACCATTCATGATTCAACTGCAGTCCTTGCACATAAGTAGCCTTGGAGATTAAAGTTCCCAATGGCGACGTAAATTCTGGGTTATATTCACACTGGGAAGCTTCGAGAGTTATAGGAAAGTTGCTTTGATGCATCGGATTCCAGCTACTGGACCTCCAGGGCACCATTCATGATTCAACTGCAGTCCTTGCACATAAGTAGCCTTGGAGATTAAAGTTCCCAATGGCGACGTAATTTCTGGGTTATATTCACACTGGGAAGCTTCGAGAGTTATAGGAAACTTGCCTTGATGCATCGGATACCAGCTACTGGACCTCCAGGGCACCATTCATGATTCAACTGAAGTCCTTGCACATAAGTAGCCTTGGAGATTAAAGTTCCCAATGGCGACGTAATTTCTGGGTTATTTTCACACTGGGAAGCTTCGAGAGTTATAGGAAACTTGCTTTGATGCATCTGATTCCAGCTACTGGACCTCCAGGGCACCATTCATGATTCAACTGCAGCCCTTGCACATAAGTAGCCTTGGAGATTACAGTTCTCAATGGCGACGTAATTTCTGGGTTATATTCACACTGGGAAGCTTCGAGAGTTATAGGAAACTTGCTTTGATGCATCGGATTCCAGCTACTGGACCTCCAGGGCACCATTCATGATTCAACTGCAGTCCTTGCACATAAGTAGCCTTGGAGATTAAAGTTCCCAATGGCGACGTAATTTCTGGTTTATATTCACACTGGGAAGCTTCGAGAGTTATAGGAAACTTGCTTTGATGCATCGGATTCCAGCTACTGGACCTCCAGGGCATCATTCATGTTTCAACTGCAGCCCTTGCACATAAGTAGCCTTGGAGATTAAAGTTCCCAATGGCGACGTAAATTCTGGGTTATATTCACACTGGGAAGCTTCGAGAGTTATAGGAAACTTGGTTTGATGCATCGGATTCCAGCTACTGGACCTCCAGGGCACCATTCATGATTCAACTGCAGTCCTTGCACATAAGTAGCCTTGGAGATTAAAGTTAACAATGGCGACGTAATTTCTGGGTTATATTCACACTGGGAAGCTTCGAGAGTTATAGGAAACTTGCTTTGATGCATCGGATTCCAGCTACTGGACCTCAAGGGCACCATTCATGATTCAACTGCAGTCCTTGCACATAAGTAGCCTTGGAGATTAAAGTTCCCAATGGCGACGTAATTTCTGGGTTATATTCACACTGGGAAGCTTCAAGAGTTATAGGAATCTTGCTTTGATGCATCGGATTCCAGCTACTGGACCTCCAGGGCACCATTTATGATTCAACTGCAGTCCTTGCACATAAGTAGCCTTGGAGATTAAAGTTCCCAATGGCGACGTAATTTCTGGGTTATTTTCACACTGGGAAGCTTCGAGAGTTATAGGAAACTTGCTTTGATGCATCTGATTCCAGCTACTGGACCTCCAGGGCACCATTCATGATTCAACTGCAGCCCTTGCACATAAGTAGCCTTGGAGATTACAGTTCCCAATGGCGACGTAATTTCTGGGTTATATTCACACTGGGAAGCTTCGAGAGTTATAGGAAACTTGCTTTGATGCATCGGATTCCAGCTACTGGACCTCCAGGGCACCATTCATGATTCAACTGCAGTCCTTGCACATAAGTAGCCTTGGAGATTAAAGTTCCCAATGGCGACGTAATTTCTGGGTTATATTCACACTGGGAAGCTTCGAGAGTTATAGGAAACTTGCTTTGATGCATCGGATTCCAGCTACTGGACCTCCAGGGCACCATTCATGTTTCAACTGCAGTCCTTGCACATAAGTAGCCTTGGAGATTAAAGTTCCCAATGGCGACGTAATTTCTGGGTTATATTCACACTGGGAAGCTTCGGGAGTTATAGGAAACTTGCTTTGATGCATCGGATTCCAGCTACTGGACCTCCAGGGCACCATTCATGATTCAACTGCAGTCCTTGCACATACGTAGCCTTGGAGATTAAAGTTCCCAATGGCGACGTAATTTCTGGGTTATATTCACACTGGGAAGCTTCGAGAGTTATAGGAAACTTGCTTTGATGCATCGGATACCAGCTACTGGACCTCAAGGGCGCCATTCATGATTCAACTGCAGTCCTTGCACATAAGTAGCCTTGGAGATTAAAGTTCCCAATGGCGACGTAATTTCTGGGTTATATTCACACTGGGAAGCTTCGAGAGTTATAGGAAACTTGCTTTGATGCATCTGATTCCAGGTACTGGACCTCCAGGGCACCATTCATGATTCAACTGCAGCCCTTGCACATAAGTAGCCTTGGAGATTACAGTTCCCAATGGCGACGTAATTTCTGGGTTATATTCACACTGGGAAGCTTCGAGAGTTATAGGAAACTTGCTTTGATGCATCGGATTCCAGCTACTGGACCTCCAGGGCACCATTCATGATTCAACTGCAGTCCTTGCACATAAGTAGCCTTGGAGATTAAAGTTCCCAATGGCGACGTAATTTCTGGGTTATATTCACACTGGGAAGCTTCGAGAGTTATAGGAAACTTGCTTTGATGCATCGGATTCCAGCTACTGGACCTCCAGGGCACCATTCATGATTCAACTGCAGTCCTTGCACATAAGTAGCCTTGGAGATTAAAGTTCCCAATGGCGACGTAATTTCTGGGTTATATTCACACTGGGAAGCTTCGAGAGTTATAGGAAACTTGCTTTGATGCATCGGATTCCAGCTACTGGACCTCCAGGGCATCATTCATGTTTCAACTGCAGCCCTTGCACATAAGTAGCCTTGGAGATTAAAGTTCCCAATGGCGACGTAATTTCTGGGTTATATTCACACTGGGAAGCTTCGAGAGTTATAGGAAACTTGCTTTGATGCATCGGATTCCAGCTACTGGACCTCCAGGGCACCATTCATGATTCAACTGCAGTCCTTGCACATAAGTAGCCTTGGAGATTAAAGTTCCCAATGGCGACGTAATTTCTGGGTTATATTCACACTGGGAAGCTTCGAGAGTTATAGGAAAGTTGCTTTGATGCATCGGATTCCAGCTACTGGACCTCCAGGGCACCATTCATGATTCAACTGCAGTCCTTGCACATAAGTAGCCTTGGAGATTAAAGTTCCCAATGGCGACGTAATTTCTGTGTCATATTCACACTGGGAAGCTTCGAGAGTTATAGGAAACTTGCTTTGATCATCGGATTCCAGCTACTGGACCTCCAGGGCACCATTCATGATTCAACTGCAGTCCTTGCACATAAGTAGCCTTGGAGATTAAAGTTCCCAATGGCGCCGTAATTTCTGGGTTATATTCACACTGGGAAGCTTCGAGAGTTATAGGAAACTTGCTTTGATGCATCGGATTCCAGCTACTGGACCTCCAGTGCATCATTCATGTTTCAACTGCAGCCCTTGCACATAAGTTGCCTTGGAGATTAAAGTTCCCAATGGCGACGTAATTTCTGGGTTATATTCACACTGGGAAGCTTCGAGAGTTATAGGAAACTTGCTTTGATGCATCGGATTCCAGCTACTGGACCTCCAGGGCACCATTCATGATTCAACTGCAGTCCTTGCACATAAGTAGCCTTGGAGATTAAAGTTCCCAATGGCGACGTAAATTCTGGGTTATATTCACACTGGGAAGCTTCGAGAGTTATAGGAAAGTTGCTTTGATGCATCGGATTCCAGCTACTGGACCTCCAGGGCACCATTCATGATTCAACTGCAGTCCTTGCACATAAGTAGCCTTGGAGATTAAAGTTCCCAATGGCGACGTAATTTCTGGGTCATATTCACACTGGGAAGCTTCGAGAGTTATAGGAAACTTGCTTTGATCATCGGATTCCAGCTACTGGACCTCCAGGGCACCATTCATGATTCAACTGCAGTCCTTGCACATAAGTAGCCTTGGAGATTAAAGTTCCCAATGGCGACGTAATTTCTGGGTTATATTCACACTGGGAAGCTTCAAGAGTTATAGGAAACTTGCTTTGATGCATCGGATTCCAGCTACTGGACCTCAAGGGCACCATTTATGATTCAACTGCAGTCCTTGCACATAAGTAGCCTTGGAGATTAAAGTTCCCAATGGCGACGTAATTTCTGGTTTATATTCACACTGGGAAGCTTCGAGAGTTATAGGAAACTTGCTTTGATGCATCGGATTCCAGCTACTGGACCTCCAGGGCATCATTCATGTTTCAACTGCAGCCCTTGCACATAAGTAGCCTTGGAGATTAAAGTTCCCAATGGCGACGTAAATTCTGGGTTATATTCACACTGGGAAGCTTCGAGAGTTATAGGAAACTTGGTTTGATGCATCGGATTCCAGCTACTGGACCTCCAGGGCACCATTCATGATTCAACTGCAGTCCTTGCACATAAGTAGCCTTGGAGATTAAAGTTAACAATGGCGACGTAATTTCTGGGTTATATTCACACTGGGAAGCTTCGAGAGTTATAGGAAACTTGCTTTGATGCATCGGATTCCAGCTACTGGACCTCAAGGGCACCATTCATGATTCAACTGCAGTCCTTGCACATAAGTAGCCTTGGAGATTAAAGTTCCCAATGGCGACGTAATTTCTGGGTTATATTCACACTGGGAAGCTTCAAGAGTTATAGGAAACTTGCTTTGATGCATCGGATTCCAGCTACTGGACCTCCAGGGCACCATTTATGATTCAACTGCAGTCCTTGCACATAAGTAGCCTTGGAGATTAAAGTTCCCAATGGCGACGTAATTTCTGGGTTATTTTCACACTGGGAAGCTTCGAGAGTTATAGGAAACTTGCTTTGATGCATCTGATTCCAGCTACTGGACCTCCAGGGCACCATTCATGATTCAACTGCAGCCCTTGCACATAAGTAGCCTTGGAGATTACAGTTCCCAATGGCGACGTAATTTCTGGGTTATATTCACACTGGGAAGCTTCGAGAGTTATAGGAAACTTGCTTTGATGCATCGGATTCCAGCTACTGGACCTCCAGGGCACCATTCATGATTCAACTGCAGTCCTTGCACATAAGTAGCCTTGGAGATTAAAGTTCCCAATGGCGACGTAATTTCTGGGTTATATTCACACTGGGAAGCTTCGAGAGTTATAGGAAACTTGCTTTGATGCATCGGATTCCAGCTACTGGACCTCCAGGGCACCATTCATGTTTCAACTGCAGTCCTTGCACATAAGTAGCCTTGGAGATTAAAGTTCCCAATGGCGACGTAATTTCTGGGTTATATTCACACTGGGAAGCTTCGGGAGTTATAGGAAACTTGCTTTGATGCATCGGATTCCAGCTACTGGACCTCCAGGGCACCATTCATGATTCAACTGCAGTCCTTGCACATACGTAGCCTTGGAGATTAAAGTTCCCAATGGCGACGTAATTTCTGGGTTATATTCACACTGGGAAGCTTCGAGAGTTATAGGAAACTTGCTTTGATGCATCGGATACCAGCTACTGGACCTCAAGGGCGCCATTCATGATTCAACTGCAGTCCTTGCACATAAGTAGCCTTGGAGATTAAAGTTCCCAATGGCGACGTAATTTCTGGGTTATTTTCACACTGGGAAGCTTCGAGAGTTATAGGAAACTTGCTTTGATGCATCTGATTCCAGGTACTGGACCTCCAGGGCACCATTCATGATTCAACTGCAGCCCTTGCACATAAGTAGCCTTGGAGATTACAGTTCCCAATGGCGACGTAATTTCTGGGTTATATTCACACTGGGAAGCTTCGAGAGTTATAGGAAACTTGCTTTGATGCATCGGATTCCAGCTACTGGACCTCCAGGGCACCATTCATGATTCAACTGCAGTCCTTGCACATAAGTAGCCTTGGAGATTAAAGTTCCCAATGGCGACGTAATTTCTGGGTTATATTCACACTGGGAAGCTTCGAGAGTTATAGGAAACTTGCTTTGATGCATCGGATTCCAGCTACTGGACCTCCAGGGCACCATTCATGATTCAACTGCAGTCCTTGCACGTAAGTAGCCTTGGAGATTAAAGTTCCCAATGGCGACGTAATTTCTGGGTTATATTCACACTGGGAAGCTTCGAGAGTTATAGGAAACTTGCTTTGATGCATCGGATTCCAGCTACTGGACCTCCAGGGCATCATTCATGTTTCAACTGCAGCCCTTGCACATAAGTAGCCTTGGAGATTAAAGTTCCCAATGGCGACGTAATTTCTGGGTTATATTCACACTGGGAAGCTTCGAGAGTTATAGGAAACTTGCTTTGATGCATCGGATTCCAGCTACTGGACCTCCAGGGCACCATTCATGATTCAACTGCAGTCCTTGCACATAAGTAGCCTTGGAGATTAAAGTTCCCAATGGCGACGTAATTTCTGGGTTATATTCACACTGGGAAGCTTCGAGAGTTATAGGAAAGTTGCTTTGATGCATCGGATTCCAGCTACTGGACCTCCAGGGCACCATTCATGATTCAACTGCAGTCCTTGCACATAAGTAGCCTTGGAGATTAAAGTTCCCAATGGCGACGTAATTTCTGTGTCATATTCACACTGGGAAGCTTCGAGAGTTATAGGAAACTTGCTTTGATCATCGGATTCCAGCTACTGGACCTCCAGGGCACCATTCATGATTCAACTGCAGTCCTTGCACATAAGTAGCCTTGGAGATTAAAGTTCCCAATGGCGCCGTAATTTCTGGGTTATATTCACACTGGGAAGCTTCGAGAGTTATAGGAAACTTGCTTTGATGCATCGGATTCCAGCTACTGGACCTCCAGTGCATCATTCATGTTTCAACTGCAGCCCTTGCACATAAGTTGCCTTGGAGATTAAAGTTCCCAATGGCGACGTAATTTCTGGGTTATATTCACACTGGGAAGCTTCGAGAGTTATAGGAAACTTGCTTTGATGCATCGGATTCCAGCTACTGGACCTCCAGGGCACCATTCATGATTCAACTGCAGTCCTTGCACATAAGTAGCCTTGGAGATTAAAGTTCCCAATGGCGACGTAAATTCTGGGTTATATTCACACTGGGAAGCTTCGAGAGTTATAGGAAAGTTGCTTTGATGCATCGGATTCCAGCTACTGGACCTCCAGGGCACCATTCATGATTCAACTGCAGTCCTTGCACATAAGTAGCCTTGGAGATTAAAGTTCCCAATGGCGACGTAATTTCTGGGTCATATTCACACTGGGAAGCTTCGAGAGTTATAGGAAACTTGCTTTGATCATCGGATTCCAGCTACTGGACCTCCAGGGCACCATTCATGATTCAACTGCAGTCCTTGCACATAAGTAGCCTTGGAGATTAAAGTTCCCAATGGCGACGTAATTTCTGGGTTATATTCACACTGGGAAGCTTCAAGAGTTATAGGAAACTTGCTTTGATGCATCGGATTCCAGCTACTGGACCTCAAGGGCACCATTTATGATTCAACTGCAGTCCTTGCACATACGTAGCCTTGGAGATTAAAGTTCCCAATGGCGACGTAATTTCTGGGTTATTTTCACACTGGGAAGCTTCGAGAGTTATAGGAAACTTGCTTTGATGCATCTGATTCCAGCTACTGGACCTCCAGGGCACCATTCATGATTCAACTGCAGCCCTTGCACATAAGTAGCCTTATAGATTACAGTTCCCAATGGCGACGTAATTTCTGGGTTATATTCACACTGGGAAGCTTCGAGAGTTATAGGAAACTTGCTTTGATGCATCGGATTCCAGCTACTGGAATTCCAGGGCACCATTCATGATTCAACTGCAGTCCTTGCACATAAGTAGCCTTGGAGATTAAAGTTCCCAATGGCGACGTAATTTCTGGGTTATATTCACACTGGGAAGCTTCGAGAGTTATAGGAAACTTGCTTTGATGCATCGGATTCCAGCTACTGGACCTCCAGGGCACCATTCATGATTTAACTGCAGTCCTTGCACATAAGTAGCCTTGGAGATTAAAGTTCCCAATGGCGACGTAATTTCTGGGTTATATTCACACTGGGAAGCTTCGAGAGTTATAGGAAACTTGCTTTGATGCATCGGATTCCAACTACTGGACCTCCAGGGCACCATTCATGATTCAACTGCAGCCCTTGCACATAAGTAGCCTTGGAGATTAAAGTTCCCAATGGCGACGTAATTTCTGGGTTATATTCACACTGGGAAGCTTCGAGAGTTATAGGAAACTTGCTTTGATGCATCGGATTCCAGCTACTGGACCTCCAGGGCACCATTCATGATTCAACTGCAGTCCTTGCACATAAGTAGCTTTGGAGATTAAAGTTCCCAATGGCGACGTAAATTCTGGGTTATATTCACACTGGGAAGCTTCGAGAGTTATAGGAAAGTTGCTTTGATGCATCGGATTCCAGCTACTGGACCTCCAGGGCACCATTCATGATTCAACTGCAGTCCTTGCACATAAGTAGCCTTGGAGATTAAAGTTCCCAATGGCGACGTAATTTCTGGGTTATATTCACACTGGGAAGCTTCGAGAGTTATAGGAAACTTGCTTTGATGCATCGGATTCCAGCTACTGGACCTCCAGGGCACCATTCATGATTCAACTGCAGTCCTTGCACATAAGTAGCCTTGGAGGTTAAAGTTCCCAATGTCGACGTAATTTCTGGGTTATATTCACACTGGGAAGCTTCGAGAGTTATAGGAAACTTCACTTTGATGCATCGGATTCCAGCTACTGGACCTCCAGGGCACCATTCATGATTCAACTGCAGTCCTTGCACATAAGTAGCCTTGGAGATTAAAGTTCCGAATGGCGACGTAATTTCTGGGTTATATTCACACTGGGAAGCTTCGAGAGTTATAGGAAACTTGCTTTGATGCATCGGATTCCAGCTACTGGACCTCCAGGGCACCATTCATGATTCAACTGCAGTCCTTGCACATAAGTAGCCTTGGAGATCAAAGTTCCCAATGGCGACGTAATTTCTGGGTTATATTCACACTGGGAAGCTTCGAGAGTTATAGGAAACTTGCTTTGATGCATCGGATTCCAGCTACTGGACCTCCAGGGCACCATTCATGATTCAACTGCAGTCCTTGCACATAAGTAGCCTTGGAGATTAAAGTTCCCAATGGCGACGTAAATTCTGGGTTATATTCACACTGGGAAGCTTCGAGAGTTATAGGAAAGTTGCTTTGATGCATCGGATTCCAGCTACTGGACCTCCAGGGCACCATTCATGATTCAACTGCAGTCCTTGCACATAAGTAGCCTTGGAGATTAAAGTTCCCAATGGCGACGTAATTTCTGGGTTATATTCACACTGGGAAGCTTCGAGAGTTATAGGAAACTTGCCTTGATGCATCGGATACCAGCTACTGGACCTCAAGGGCACCATTCATGATTCAACTGAAGTCCTTGCACATAAGTAGCCTTGGAGATTAAAGTTCCCAATGGCGACGTAATTTCTGGGTTATTTTCACACTGGGAAGCTTCGAGAGTTATAGGAAACTTGCTTTGATGCATCTGATTCCAGCTACTGGACCTCCAGGGCACCATTCATGATTCAACTGCAGCCCTTGCACATAAGTAGCCTTGGAGATTACAGTTCCCAATGGCGACGTAATTTCTGGGTTATATTCACACTGGGAAGCTTTGAGAGTTATAGGAAACTTGCTTTGATGCATCGGATTCCAGCTACTGGACCTCCAGGGCACCATTCATGATTCAACTGCAGTCCTTGCACATAAGTAGCCTTGGAGATTAAAGTTCCCAATGGCGACGTAATTTCTGGGTTATATTCACACTGGGAAGCTTCGAGAGTTATAGGAAACTTGCTTTGATGCATCGGATTCCAGCTACTGGACCTCCAGGGCATCATTCATGTTTCAACTGCAGCCCTTGCACATAAGTAGCCTTGGAGATTAAAGTTCCCAATGGCGACGTAATTTCTGGGTTATATTCACACTGGGAAGCTTCGAGAGTTATAGGAAACTTGCTTTGATGCATCGGATTCCAGCTACTGGACCTCCAGGGCACCATTCATGATTCAACTGCAGTCCTTGCACATAAGTAGCCTTGGAGATTAAAGTTCCCAATGGCGACGTAAATTCTGGGTTATATTCACACTGGGAAGCTTCGAGAGTTATAGGAAAGTTGCTTTGATGCATCGGATTCCAGCTACTGGACCTCCAGGGCACCATTCATGATTCAACTGCAGTCCTTGCACATAAGTAGCCTTGGAGATTAAAGTTCCCAATGGCGACGTAATTTCTGGGTCATATTCACACTGGGAAGCTTCGAGAGTTATAGGAAACTTGCTTTGATCATCGGATTCCAGCTACTGGACCTCCAGGGCACCATTCATGATTCAACTGCAGTCCTTGCACATAAGTAGCCTTGGAGATTAAAGTTCCCAATGGCGACGTAATTTCTGGGTTATATTCACATTGGGAAGCTTCAAGAGTTATAGGAAACTTGCTTTGATGCATCGGATTCCAGCTACTGGACCTCAAGGGCACCATTTATGATTCAACTGCAGTCCTTGCACATACGTAGCCTTGGAGATTAAAGTTCCCAATGGCGACGTAATTTCTGGGTTATTTTCACACTGGGAAGCTTCGAGAGTTATAGGAAACTTGCTTTGATGCATCGGATTCCAGCTACTGGACCTCCAGGGCACCATTCATGATTCAACTGCAGCCCTTGCACATAAGTAGCCTTATAGATTACAGTTCCCAATGGCGACGTAATTTCTGGGTTATTTTCACACTGGGAAGCTTCGAGAGTTATAGGAAACTTGCTTTGATGCATCGGATTCCAGCTACTGGAATTCCAGGGCACCATTCATGATTCAACTGCAGTCCTTGCACATAAGTAGCCTTGGAGATTAAAGTTCCCAATGGCGACGTAATTTCTGGGTTATATTCACACTGGGAAGCTTCGAGAGTTATAGGAAACTTGCTTTGATGCATCGGATTCCAGCTACTGGACCTCCAGGGCACCATTCATGATTTAACTGCAGTCCTTGCACATAAGTAGCCTTGGAGATTAAAGTTCCCAATGGCGACGTAATTTCTGGGTTATATTCACACTGGGAAGCTTCGAGAGTTATAGGAAACTTGCTTTGATGCATCGGATTCCAACTACTGGACCTCCAGGGCACCATTCATGTTTCAACTGCAGCCCTTGCACATAAGTAGCCTTGGAGATTAAAGTTCCCAATGGCGACGTAATTTCTGGGTTACATTCACACTGGGAAGCTTCGAGAGTTATAGGAAACTTGCTTTGATGCATCGGATTCCAGCTACTGGACCTCCAGGGCACCATTCATGATTCAACTGCAGTCCTTGCACATAAGTAGCTTTGGAGATTAAAGTTCCCAATGGCGACGTAAATTCTGGGTTATATTCACACTGGGAAGCTTCGAGAGTTATAGGAAACTTGCTTTGATGCATCGGATTCCAGCTACTGGACCTCCAGGGCACCATTCATGATTCAACTGCAGTCCTTGCACATAAGTAGCCTTGGAGATTAAAGTTCCCAATGGCGACGTAATTTCTGGGTTATATTCACACTGGGAAGCTTCGAGAGTTATAGGAAACTTGCTTTGATGCATCGGATTCCAGCTACTGGACCTCCAGGGCACCATTCATGATTCAACTGCAGTCCTTGCACATAAGTAGCCTTGGAGGTTAAAGTTCCCAATGTCGACGTAATTTCTGGGTTATATTCACACTGGGAAGCTTCGAGAGTTATAGGAAACTTCACTTTGATGCATCGGATTCCAGCTACTGGACCTCCAGGGCACCATTCATGATTCAACTGCAGTCCTTGCACATAAGTAGCCTTGGAGATTAAAGTTCCCAATGGCGACGTAATTTCTGGGTTATATTCACACTGGGAAGCTTCGAGAGTTATAGGAAACTTGCTTTGATGCATCGGATTCCAGCTACTGGACCTCCAGGGCACCATTCATGATTCAACTGCAGTCCTTGCACATAAGTAGCCTTGGAGATCAAAGTTCCCAATGGCGACGTAATTTCTGGGTTATATTCACACTGGGAAGCTTCGAGAGTTATAGGAAACTTGCTTTGATGCATCGGATTCCAGCTACTGGACCTCCAGGGCACCATTCATGATTCAACTGCAGTCCTTGCACATAAGTAGCCTTGGAGATTAAAGTTCCCAATGGCGACGTAATTTCTGGGTTATATTCACACTGGGAAGCTTCGAGAGTTATAGGAAACTTGCTTTGATGCATCGGGTTCCAGCTACTGGACCTCCAGGGCACCATTCATGATTCAACTGCAGTCCTTGCACATAAGTAGCCTTGGAGATTAAAGTTCCCAATGGCGACGTAATTTCTGGGTTATATTCACACTGGGAAGCTTCGAGAGTTATAGGAAACTTGCTTTGATGCATCGGATTCCAGCTACTGGACCTCAAGGGCACCATTCATGATTCAACTGCAGTCCTTGCACATAAGTAGCCTTGGAGATTAAAGTTCCCAATGGCGACGTAATTTCTGGGTTATTTTCACACTGGGAAGCTTCGAGAGTTATAGGAAACTTGCTTTGATGCATCTGATTCCAGCTACTGGACCTCCAGGGCACCATTCATGATTCAACTGCAGCCCTTGCACATAAGTACCCTTGGAGATTAAAGTTCCCATTGGCGACGTAATTTCTGGGTTATATTCACACTGGGAAGCTTCGAGAGTTATAGGAAACTTGCTTTGATGCATCGGATTCCAGCTACTGGACCTCCAGGGCACCATTCATGATTCAACTGCAGTCCTTGCACATAAGTAGCCTTGGAGGTTAAAGTTCCCAATGTCGACGTAATTTCTGGGTTATATTCACACTGGGAAGCTTCGAGAGTTATAGGAAACTTCACTTTGATGCATCGGATTCCAGCTACTGGACCTCCAGGGCACCATTCATGATTCAACTGCAGTCCTTGCACATAAGTAGCCTTGGAGATTAAAGTTCCCAATGGCGACGTAATTTCTGGGTTATATTCACACTGGGAAGCTTCGAGAGTTATAGGAAACTTGCTTTGATGCATCGGATTCCAGCTACTGGACCTCCAGGGCACCATTCATGATTCAACTGCAGTCCTTGCACATAAGTAGCCTTGGAGATCAAAGTTCCCAATGGCGACGTAATTTCTGGGTTATATTCACACTGGGAAGCTTCGAGAGTTATAGGAAACTTGCTTTGATGCATCGGATTCCAGCTACTGGACCTCCAGGGCACCATTCATGATTCAACTGCAGTCCTTGCACATAAGTAGCCTTGGAGATTAAAGTTCCCAATGGCGACGTAATTTCTGGGTTATATTCACACTGGGAAGCTTCGAGAGTTATAGGAAACTTGCTTTGATGCATCGGGTTCCAGCTACTGGACCTCCAGGGCACCATTCATGATTCAACTGCAGTCCTTGCACATAAGTAGCCTTGGAGATTAAAGTTCCCAATGGCGACGTAATTTCTGGGTTATATTCACACTGGGAAGCTTCGAGAGTTATAGGAAACTTGCTTTGATGCATCGGATTCCAGCTACTGGACCTCAAGGGCACCATTCATGATTCAACTGCAGTCCTTGCACATAAGTAGCCTTGGAGATTAAAGTTCCCAATGGCGACGTAATTTCTGGTTTATTTTCACACTGGGAAGCTTCGAGAGTTATAGGAAACTTGCTTTGATGCATCTGATTCCAGCTACTGGACCTCCAGGGCACCATTCATGATTCAACTGCAGCCCTTGCACATAAGTAGCCTTGGAGATTACAGTTCCCAATGGCGACGTAATTTCTGGGTTATATTCACACTGGGAAGCTTCGAGAGTTATAGGAAACTTGCTTTGATGCATCGGATTCCAGCTACTGGACCTCCAGGGCACCATTCATGATTCAACTGCAGTCCTTGCCCATAAGTAGCCTTGGAGATTAAAGTTCCCAATGGCGACGTAATTTCTGGGTTATATTCACACTGGGAAGCTTCGAGAGTTATAGGAAACTTGCTTTGATGCATCGGATTCCAGCTACTGGACATCCAGGGCACCAATCATGATTCAACTGCAGTCCTTGCACATAAGTAGCCTTGGAGATTAAAGTTCCCAATGTCGACGTAATTTCTGGGTTATATTCACACTGGGAAGCTTCGAGAGTTATAGGAAACTTCACTTTGATGCATCGGATTCCAGCTACTGGACCTCCAGGGCACCATTCATGATTCAACTGCAGTCCTTGCACATAAGTAGCCTTGGAGATCAAAGTTCCCAATGGCGACGTAATTTCTGGGTTATATTCACACTGGGAAGCTTCGAGAGTTATAGGAAACTTGCTTTGATGCATCGGATTCCAGCTACTGGACCTCCAGGGCACCATTCATGATTCAACTGCAGTCCTTGCACATAAGTAGCCTTGGAGATTAAAGTTCCCAATGGCGACGTAAATTCTGGGTTATATTCACACTGGGAAGCTTCGAGAGTTATAGGAAAGTTGCTTTGATGCATCGGATTCCAGCTACTGGACCTCCAGGGCACCATTCATGATTCAACTGCAGTCCTTGCACATAAGTAGCCTTGGAGATTAAAGTTCCCAATGGCGACGTAATTTCTGGGTTATATTCACACTGGGAAGCTTCGAGAGTTATAGGAAACTTGCCTTGATGCATCGGATACCAGCTACTGGACCTCAAGGGCACCATTCATGATTCAACTGAAGTCCTTGCACATAAGTAGCCTTGGAGATTAAAGTTCCCAATGGCGACGTAATTTCTGGGTTATTTTCACACTGGGAAGCTTCGAGAGTTATAGGAAACTTGCTTTGATGCATCTGATTCCAGCTACTGGACCTCCAGGGCACCATTCATGATTCAACTGCAGCCCTTGCACATAAGTAGCCTTGGAGATTACAGTTCCCAATGGCGACGTAATTTCTGGGTTATATTCACACTGGGAAGCTTTGAGAGTTATAGGAAACTTGCTTTGATGCATCGGATTCCAGCTACTGGACCTCCAGGGCACCATTCATGATTCAACTGCAGTCCTTGCACATAAGTAGCCTTGGAGATTAAAGTTCCCAATGGCGACGTAATTTCTGGGTTATATTCACACTGGGAAGCTTCGAGAGTTATAGGAAACTTGCTTTGATGCATCGGATTCCAGCTACTGGACCTCCAGGGCATCATTCATGTTTCAACTGCAGCCCTTGCACATAAGTAGCCTTGGAGATTAAAGTTCCCAATGGCGACGTAATTTCTGGGTTATATTCAGACTGGGAAGCTTCGAGAGTTATAGGAAACTTGCTTTGATGCATCGGATTCCAGCTACTGGACCTCCAGGGCACCATTCATGATTCAACTGCAGTCCTTGCACATAAGTAGCCTTGGAGATTAAAGTTCCCAATGGCGACGTAAATTCTGGGTTATATTCACACTGGGAAGCTTCGAGAGTTATAGGAAAGTTGCTTTGATGCATCGGATTCCAGCTACTGGGCCTCCAGGGCACCATTCATGATTCAACTGCAGTCCTTGCACATAAGTAGCCTTGGAGATTAAAGTTCCCAATGGCGACGTAATTTCTGGGTCATATTCACACTGGGAAGCTTCGAGAGTTATAGGAAACTTGCTTTGATCATCGGATTCCAGCTACTGGACCTCCAGGGCACCATTCATGATTCAACTGCAGTCCTTGCACATAAGTAGCCTTGGAGATTAAAGTTCCCAATGGCGACGTAATTTCTGGGTTATATTCACATTGGGAAGCTTCAAGAGTTATAGGAAACTTGCTTTGATGCATCGGATTCCAGCTACTGGACCTCAAGGGCACCATTTATGATTCAACTGCAGTCCTTGCACATACGTAGCCTTGGAGATTAAAGTTCCCAATGGCGACGTAATTTCTGGGTTATTTTCACACTGGGAAGCTTCGAGAGTTATAGGAAACTTGCTTTGATGCATCGGATTCCAGCTACTGGACCTCCAGGGCACCATTCATGATTCAACTGCAGCCCTTGCACATAAGTAGCCTTATAGATTACAGTTCCCAATGGCGACGTAATTTCTGGGTTATTTTCACACTGGGAAGCTTCGAGAGTTATAGGAAACTTGCTTTGATGCATCGGATTCCAGCTACTGGAATTCCAGGGCACCATTCATGATTCAACTGCAGTCCTTGCACATAAGTAGCCTTGGAGATTAAAGTTCCCAATGGCGACGTAATTTCTGGGTTATATTCACACTGGGAAGCTTCGAGAGTTATAGGAAACTTGCTTTGATGCATCGGATTCCAGCTACTGGACCTCCAGGGCACCATTCATGATTTAACTGCAGTCCTTGCACATAAGTAGCCTTGGAGATTAAAGTTCCCAATGGCGACGTAATTTCTGGGTTATATTCACACTGGGAAGCTTCGAGAGTTATAGGAAACTTGCTTTGATGCATCGGATTCCAACTACTGGACCTCCAGGGCACCATTCATGTTTCAACTGCAGCCCTTGCACATAAGTAGCCTTGGAGATTAAAGTTCCCAATGGCGACGTAATTTCTGGGTTACATTCACACTGGGAAGCTTCGAGAGTTATAGGAAACTTGCTTTGATGCATCGGATTCCAGCTACTGGACCTCCAGGGCACCATTCATGATTCAACTGCAGTCCTTGCACATAAGTAGCTTTGGAGATTAAAGTTCCCAATGGCGACGTAAATTCTGGGTTATATTCACACTGGGAAGCTTCGAGAGTTATAGGAAACTTGCTTTGATGCATCGGATTCCAGCTACTGGACCTCCAGGGCACCATTCATGATTCAACTGCAGTCCTTGCACATAAGTAGCCTTGGAGATTAAAGTTCCCAATGGCGACGTAATTTCTGGGTTATATTCACACTGGGAAGCTTCGAGAGTTATAGGAAACTTGCTTTGATGCATCGGATTCCAGCTACTGGACCTCCAGGGCACCATTCATGATTCAACTGCAGTCCTTGCACATAAGTAGCCTTGGAGGTTAAAGTTCCCAATGTCGACGTAATTTCTGGGTTATATTCACACTGGGAAGCTTCGAGAGTTATAGGAAACTTCACTTTGATGCATCGGATTATAGCTACTGGACCTCCAGGGCACCATTCATGATTCAACTGCAGTCCTTGCACATAAGTAGCCTTGGAGATTAAAGTTCCCAATGGCGACGTAATTTCTGGGTTATATTCACACTGGGAAGCTTCGAGAGTTATAGGAAACTTGCTTTGATGCATCGGATTCCAGCTACTGGACCTCCAGGGCACCATTCATGATTCAACTGCAGTCCTTGCACATAAGTAGCCTTGGAGATCAAAGTTCCCAATGGCGACGTAATTTCTGGGTTATATTCACACTGGGAAGCTTCGAGAGTTATAGGAAACTTGCTTTGATGCATCGGATTCCAGCTACTGGACCTCCAGGGCACCATTCATGATTCAACTGCAGTCCTTGCACATAAGTAGCCTTGGAGATTAAAGTTCCCAATGGCGACGTAATTTCTGGGTTATATTCACACTGGGAAGCTTCGAGAGTTATAGGAAACTTGCTTTGATGCATCGGGTTCCAGCTACTGGACCTCCAGGGCACCATTCATGATTCAACTGCAGTCCTTGCACATAAGTAGCCTTGGAGATTAAAGTTCCCAATGGCGACGTAATTTCTGGGTTATATTCACACTGGGAAGCTTCGAGAGTTATAGGAAACTTGCTTTGATGCATCGGATTCCAGCTACTGGACCTCAAGGGCACCATTCATGATTCAACTGCAGTCCTTGCACATAAGTAGCCTTGGAGATTAAAGTTCCCAATGGCGACGTAATTTCTGGGTTATTTTCACACTGGGAAGCTTCGAGAGTTATAGGAAACTTGCTTTGATGCATCTGATTCCAGCTACTGGACCTCCAGGGCACCATTCATGATTCAACTGCAGCCCTTGCACATAAGTACCCTTGGAGATTAAAGTTCCCATTGGCGACGTAATTTCTGGGTTATATTCACACTGGGAAGCTTCGAGAGTTATAGGAAACTTGCTTTGATGCATCGGATTCCAGCTACTGGACCTCCAGGGCACCATTCATGATTCAACTGCAGTCCTTGCACATAAGTAGCCTTGGAGGTTAAAGTTCCCAATGTCGACGTAATTTCTGGGTTATATTCACACTGGGAAGCTTCGAGAGTTATAGGAAACTTCACTTTGATGCATCGGATTCCAGCTACTGGACCTCCAGGGCACCATTCATGATTCAACTGCAGTCCTTGCACATAAGTAGCCTTGGAGATTAAAGTTCCCAATGGCGACGTAATTTCTGGGTTATATTCACACTGGGAAGCTTCGAGAGTTATAGGAAACTTGCTTTGATGCATCGGATTCCAGCTACTGGACCTCCAGGGCACCATTCATGATTCAACTGCAGTCCTTGCACATAAGTAGCCTTGGAGATCAAAGTTCCAAATGGCGACGTAATTTCTGGGTTATATTCACACTGGGAAGCTTCGAGAGTTATAGGAAACTTGCTTTGATGCATCGGATTCCAGCTACTGGACCTCCAGGGCACCATTCATGATTCAACTGCAGTCCTTGCACATAAGTAGCCTTGGAGATTAAAGTTCCCAATGGCGACGTAATTTCTGGGTTATATTCACACTGGGAAGCTTCGAGAGTTATAGGAAACTTGCTTTGATGCATCGGGTTCCAGCTACTGGACCTCCAGGGCACCATTCATGATTCAACTGCAGTCCTTGCACATAAGTAGCCTTGGAGATTAAAGTTCCCAATGGCGACGTAATTTCTGGGTTATATTCACACTGGGAAGCTTCGAGAGTTATAGGAAACTTGCTTTGATGCATCGGATTCCAGCTACTGGACCTCAAGGGCACCATTCATGATTCAACTGCAGTCCTTGCACATAAGTAGCCTTGGAGATTAAAGTTCCCAATGGCGACGTAATTTCTGGGTTATTTTCACACTGGGAAGCTTCGAGAGTTATAGGAAACTTGCTTTGATGCATCTGATTCCAGCTACTGGACCTCCAGGGCACCATTCATGATTCAACTGCAGCCCTTGCACATAAGTAGCCTTGGAGATTACAGTTCCCAATGGCGACGTAATTTCTGGGTTATATTCACACTGGGAAGCTTCGAGAGTTATAGGAAACTTGCTTTGATGCATCGGATTCCAGCTACTGGACCTCCAGGGCACCATTCATGATTCAACTGCAGTCCTTGCCCATAAGTAGCCTTGGAGATTAAAGTTCCCAATGGCGACGTAATTTCTGGGTTATATTCACACTGGGAAGCTTCGAGAGTTATAGGAAACTTGCTTTGATGCATCGGATTCCAGCTACTGGACATCCAGGGCACCAATCATGATTCAACTGCAGTCCTTGCACATAAGTAGCCTTGGAGATTAAAGTTCCCAATGGCGACGTAAATTCTGGGTTATATTCACACTGGGAAGCTTCGAGAGTTATAGGAAACTTGCTTTGATGCATCGGATTCCAGCTACTGGACCTCCAGGGCACCATTCATGATTCAACTGCAGTCCTTGCACATAAGTAGCCTTGGAGATTAAAGTTCCCAATGGCGACGTAATTTCTGGGTTATATTCACACTGGGAAGCTTCGAGAGTTATAGGAAACTTGCTTTGATGCATCGGATTCCAGCTACTGGACCTCCAGGTCACCATTCATGATTCAACTGCAGTCCTTGCACATAAGTAGCCTTGGAGGTTAAAGTTCCCAATGTCGACGTAATTTCTGGGTTATATTCACACTGGGAAGCTTCGAGAGTTATAGGAAACTTCACTTTGATGCATCGGATTCCAGCTACTGGACCTCCAGGGCACCATTCATGATTCAACTGCAGTCCTTGCACATAAGTAGCCTTGGAGATTAAAGTTCCCAATGGCGACGTAATTTCTGGGTTATATTCACACTGGGAAGCTTCGAGAGTTATAGGAAACTTGCTTTGATGCATCGGATTCCAGCTACTGAACCTCCAGGGCACCATTCATGATTCAACTGCAGCCCTTGCACATAAGTAGCCTTGGAGATTAAAGTTCCCAATGGCGACGTAATTTCTGGGTTATATTCACACTGGGAAGCTTCGAGAGTTATAGGAAACTTGCTTTGATGCATCGGATTCCAGCTACTGGACCTCCAGGGCACCATTCATGATTCAACTGCAGTCCTTGCACATAAGTAGCCTTGGAGATTAAAGTTCCCAATGGCGACGTAATTTGTGGGTTATATTCACACTGGGAAGCTTCGAGAGTTATAGGAAACTTGCTTTGATGCATCGGATTCCAGCTACTGGACCTCCAGGGCACCATTCATGATTCAACTGCAGTCCTTGCCCATAAGTAGCCTTGGAGATTAAAGTTCCCAATGGCGACGTAATTTCTGGGTTATATTCACACTGGGAAGCTTCGAGAGTTATAGGAAACTTGCTTTGATGCATCGGATTCCAGCTACTGGACCTCCAGGGCACCAATCATGATTCAACTGCAGTCCTTGCACATAAGTAGCCTTGGAGATTAAAGTTCCCAATGGCGACGTAAATTCTGGGTTATATTCACACTGGGAAGCTTCGAGAGTTATAGGAAACTTGCTTTGATGCATCGGATTCCAGCTACTGGACCTCCAGGGCACCATTCATGATTCAACTGCAGTCCTTGCACATAAGTAGCCTTGGAGATTAAAGTTCCCAATGGCGACGTAATTTCTGGGTTATATTCACACTGGGAAGCTTCGAGAGTTATAGGAAACTTGCTTTGATGCATCGGATTCCAGCTACTGGACCTCCAGGTCACCATTCATGATTCAACTGCAGTCCTTGCACATAAGTAGCCTTGGAGGTTAAAGTTCCCAATGTCGACGTAATTTCTGGGTTATATTCACACTGGGAAGCTTCGAGAGTTATAGGAAACTTCACTTTGATGCATCGGATTCCAGCTACTGGACCTCCAGGGCACCATTCATGATTCAACTGCAGTCCTTGCACATAAGTAGCCTTGGAGATTAAAGTTCCCAATGGCGACGTAATTTCTGGGTTATATTCACACTGGGAAGCTTCGAGAGTTATAGGAAACTTGCTTTGATGCATCGGATTCCAGCTACTGAACCTCCAGGGCACCATTCATGATTCAACTGCAGCCCTTGCACATAAGTAGCCTTGGAGATTAAAGTTCCCAATGGCGACGTAATTTCTGGGTTATATTCACACTGGGAAGCTTCGAGAGTTATAGGAAACTTGCTTTGATGCATCGGATTCCAGCTACTGGACCTCCAGGGCACCATTCATGATTCAACTGCAGTCCTTGCACATAAGTAGCCTTGGAGATTAAAGTTCCCAATGGCGACGTAATTTGTGGGTTATATTCACGCTGGGAAGCTTCGAGAGTTATAGGAAACTCGCTTTGATGCATCGGATTCCAGCTACTGGACCTCCAGGGCACCATTCATGATTCAACTGCAATCCTTGCACATAAGTAGCCTTGGAGATTAAAGTTCCCAATGGCGACGTAATTTCTGGGTTACATTCACACTGGGAAGCTTCGAGAGTTATAGGAAACTCGCTTTGATGCATCGGATTCCAGCTACTGGACCTCCAGGGCACCATTCAAGATTCAACTGCAGTCCTTGCACATAAGTAGCCTTGGAGATTAAAGTTCCCAATGACGACGTAATTTCTGGGTTATATTCACACTGGGAAGCTTCGAGAGTTATAGGAAACTTGCTTTGATGCATCGGATTCCAGCTACTGGACCTCCAGGGCACCATTCATGATTCAACTGCAGTCCTTGCACATAAGTAGCCTTGGAGATTAAAGTTCCCAATGGCGACGTAATTTCTGGGTTATACTCACACTGGGAAGCTTCGAGAGTTATAGGAAACTTGCTTTGATGCATCGGATTCCAGCTACTGGACCTCCAGGACACCATTCTTGATTCAACTGCAGCCTTTGCACATATGTAGCCTTGGAGATTAAAGTTCCCATTGGCGACGTAATTTCTGGGTTATATTCACACTGGGAAGCTTCGAGAGTTATAGGAAACTTGCTTTGATGCATCGGATTCCAGCTACTGGACCTCCAGGGCACCATTCATGATTCAACTGCAGTCCTTGCACATAAGTAGCCTTGGAGATTAAAGTTCCCAATGGCGCCGTAATTTCTGGGTTATATTCACACTGGGAAGCTTCGAGAGTTATAGGAAACTTGCTTTGATGCATCGGATTCCAGCTACCGGACCTCCAGGGCACCATTCATGATTCAACTGCAGTCCTTGCACATAAGTAGCCTTGGAGATTAAAGTTCCCAATGGCGACGTAATTTCTGGGTTATATTCACACTGGGAAGCTTCGAGAGTTATAGGAAACTCGCTTTGATGCATCGGATTCCAGTTACTGGACCTCCAGGGCACCATTCATGATTCAACTGCAGCCCTTGCACATAAGTAGCCTTGGAGATTAAAGTTCCCAATGGCGACGTAATTTCTGGGTTATATTCACACTGGGAAGCTTCGAGAGTTATAGGAAACTTGCTTTGATGCATCGGATTCCAGCTACTGGACCTCCAGGGCACCATTCATGATTCAACTGCAGTCCTTGCACATAAGTAGCCTTGGAGATTAAAGTTCCCAATGGCGACGTAATTTCTGGGTTATATTCACACTGGGAAGCTTCGAGAGTTATAGGAAACTTGCTTTGATGCATCGGATTCCAGCTACTGGACCTCCAGGGCACCATTCATGATTCAACTGCAGCCCTTGCACATATGTAGCCTTGGAGATTAAAGTTCCTAATGGCGACGTAATTTCTGGGTTATATTCACACTGGGAAGCTTCGAGAGTTATAGGAAACTTCACTTTGATGCATCGGATTCCAGCTACTGGACCTCCAGGGCACCATTCATGATTCAACTGCAGTCCTTGCACATAAGTAGCCTTGGAGATTAAAGTTCCCAATGGCGACGTAATTTCTGGGTTATATTCACACTGGGAAGCTTCGAGAGTTATAGGAAACTCGCTTTGATGCATCGGATTCCAGCTACTGGACCTCCAGGGCACCATTCGTGATTTAACTGCAGTCCTTGCACATAAGTAGCCTTGGAGATTAAAGTTCCCAATGGCGACGTAATTTCTGGGTTATATTCACACTGGGAAGCTTCGAGAGTTATAGGAAACTTGCTTTGATGCATCGGATTCCAGCTACTGGACCTCCAGGGCACCATTCATGATTCAACTGCAGTCCTTGCACATAAGTAGCCTTGGAGATTAAAGTTCCCAATGGCGACGTAATTTCTGGGTTATTTTCACACTGGGAAGCTTCGAGAGTTATAGGAAACTTGCTTTGATGCATCTGATTCCAGCTACTGGACCTCCAGGGCACCATTCATGATTCAACTGCAGCCCTTGCACATAAGTAGCCTTGGAGATTACAGTTCCCAATGGCGACGTAATTTGTGGGTTATATTCACACTGGGAAGCTTCGAGAGTTATAGGAAAGTTGCTTTGATGCATCGGATTCCAGCTACCGGACCTCCAGGGCACCATTCATGATTCAACTGCAGTCCTTGCACATAAGTAGCCTTGGAGATTAAAGTTCCCAATGGCGACGTAATTTCTGGGTTATTTTCACACTGGGAAGCTTCGAGAGTTATAGGAAACTTGCTTTGATGCATCTGATTCCAGCTACTGGACCTCCAGGGCACCATTCATGATTCAACTGCAGTCCTTGCACATAAGTAGCCTTGGAGGTTAAAGTTCCCAATGTCGACGTAATTTCTGGGTTATATTCACACTGGGAAGCTTCGAGAGTTATAGGAAACTTCACTTTGATGCATCGGATTCCAGCTACTGGACCTCCAGGGCACCATTCATGATTCAACTGCAGTCCTTGCACATAAGTAGCCTTGGAGATTAAAGTTCCCAATGGCGACGTAATTTCTGGGTTATATTCACACTGGGAAGCTTCGAGAGTTATAGGAAACTTGCTTTGATGCATCGGATTCCAGCTACTGGACCTCCAGGGCACCATTCATGATTCAACTGCAGTCCTTGCACATAAGTAGCCTTGGAGATTACAGTTCCCAATGGCGACGTAATTTCTGGGTTATATTCACACTGGGAAGCTTCGAGAGTTATAGGAAACTTGCTTTGATGCATCGGGTTCCAGCTACTGGACCTCCAGGGCACCATTCATGATTCAACTGCAGTCCTTGCACATAAGTAGCCTTGGAGATTAAAGTTCCCAATGGCGACGTAATTTCTGGGTTATATTCACACTGGGAAGCTTCGAGAGTTATAGGAAACTTGCTTTGATGCATCGGATTCCAGCTACTGGACCTCAAGGGCACCATTCATGATTCAACTGCAGTCCTTGCACATAAGTAGCCTTGGAGATTAAAGTTCCCAATGGCGACGTAATTTCTGGGTTATTTTCACACTGGGAAGCTTCGAGAGTTATAGGAAACTTGCTTTGATGCATCTGATTCCAGCTACTGGACCTCCAGGGCACCATTCATGATTCAACTGCAGCCCTTGCACATAAGTAGCCTTGGAGATTACAGTTCCCAATGGCGACGTAATTTCTGGGTTATATTCACACTGGGAAGCTTCGAGAGTTATAGGAAACTTGCTTTGATGCATCGGATTCCAGCTACTGGACCTCCAGGGCACCATTCATGATTCAACTGCAGTCCTTGCCCATAAGTAGCCTTGGAGATTAAAGTTCCCAATGGCGACGTAATTTCTGGGTTATATTCACACTGGGAAGCTTCGAGAATTATAGGAAACTTGCTTTGATGCATCGGATTCCAGCTACTGGACCTCCAGGGCACCATTCATGATTCAACTGCAGTCCTTGCACATAAGTAGCCTTGGAGATTAAAGTTCCCAATGGCGACGTAAACTCTGGGTTATATTCACACTGGGAAGCTTCGAGAGTTATAGGAAACTTGCTTTGATGCATCGGATTCCAGCTACTGGACCTCCAGGGCACCATTCATGATTCAACTGCAGTCCTTGAACATAAGTAGCCTTGGAGATTAAAGTTCCCAATGGCGACGTAATTTCTGGGTTATATTCACACTGGGAAGCTTCGAGAGTTATAGGAAACTTGCTTTGATGCATCGGATTCCAGCTACTGGACCTCCAGGTCACCATTCATGATTCAACTGCAGTCCTTGCACATAAGTAGCCTTGGAGGTTAAAGTTCCCAATGTCGACGTAATTTCTGGGTTATATTCACACTGGGAAGCTTCGAGAGTTATAGGAAACTTCACTTTGATGCATCGGATTCCAGCTACTGGACCTCCAGGGCACCATTCATGATTCAACTGCAGTCCTTGCACATAAGTAGCCTTGGAGATTAAAGTTCCCAATGGCGACGTAATTTCTGGGTTATATTCACACTGGGAAGCTTCGAGAGTTATAGGAAACTTGCTTTGATGCATCGGATTCCAGCTACTGGACCTCCAGGGCACCATTCATGATTCAACTGCAGCCCTTGCACATAAGTAGCCTTGGAGATTAAAGTTCCCAATGGCGACGTAATTTCTGGGTTATATTCACACTGGGAAGCTTCGAGAGTTATAGGAAACTTGCTTTGATGCATCGGATTCCAGCTACTGGACCTCCAGGGCACCATTCATGATTCAACTGCAGTCCTTGCACATAAGTAGCCTTGGAGATTAAAGTTCCCAATGGCGACGTAATTTCTAGGTTATATTCACACTGGGAAGCTTCGCGAGTTATAGGAAACTCGCTTTGATGCATCGGATTCCAGCTACTGGACCTCCAGGGCACCATTCATGATTCAACTGCAATCCTTGCACATAAGTAGCCTTGGAGATTAAAGTTCCCAATGGCGACGTAATTTCTGGGTTACATTCACACTGGGAAGGTTCGAGAGTTATAGGAAACTCGCTTTGATGCATCGGATTCCAGCTACTGGACCTCCAGGGCACCATTCAAGATTCAACTGCAGTCCTTGCACATAAGTAGCCTTGGAGATTAAAGTTCCCAATGACGACGTAATTTCTGGGTTATATTCACACTGGGAAGCTTCGAGAGTTATAGGAAACTTGCTTTGATGCATCGGATTCCAGCTACTGGACCTCCAGGGCACCATTCATGATTCAACTGCAGTCCTTGCACATAAGTAGCCTTGGAGATTAAAGTTCCCAATGGCGACGTAATTTCTGGGTTATACTCACACTGGGAAGCTTCGAGAGTTATAGGAAACTTGCTTTGATGCATCGGATTCCAGCTACTGGACCTCCAGGACACCATTCATGATTCAACTGCAGCCTTTGCACATATGTAGCCTTGGAGATTAAAGTTCCCAATGGCGACGTAATTTCTGGGTTATATTCACGCTGGGAAGCCTCGAGAGTTATAGGAAACTTGCTTTGATGCATCGGATTCCAGCTACTGGACCTCCAGGGCACCATTCATGATTCAACTGCAGTCCTTGCACATAAGTTGCCTTGGAGATTAAAGTTCCCAATGGCGCCGTAATTTCTGGGTTATATTCACACTGGGAAGCTTCGAGAGTTATAGGAAACTTGCTTTGATGCATCGGATTCCAGCTACCGGACCTCCAGGGCACCATTCATGATTCAACTGCAGTCCTTGCACATAAGTAGCCTTGGAGATTAAAGTTCCCAATGGCGACGTAATTTCTGGGTTATATTCACACTGGGAAGCTTCGAGAGTTATAGGAAACTCGCTTTGATGCATCGGATTCCAGTTACTGGACCTCCAGGGCACCATTCATGATTCAACTGCAGCCCTTGCACATAAGTAGCCTTGGAGATTAAAGTTCCCAATGGCGACGTAATTTCTGGGTTATATTCACACTGGGAAGCTTCGAGAGTTATAGGAAACTTGCTTTGATGCATCGGATTCCAGCTACTGGACCTCCAGGGCACCATTCATGATTCAACTGCAGCCCTTGCACATATGTAGCCTTGGAGATTAAAGTTCCTAATGGCGACGTAATTTCTGGGTTATATTCACACTGGGAAGCTTCGAGAGTTATAGGAAACTTCACTTTGATGCATCGGATTCCAGCTACTGGACCTCCAGGGCACCATTCATGATTCAACTGCAGTCCTTGCACATAAGTAGCCTTGGAGATTAAAGTTCCCAATGGCGACGTAATTTCTGGGTTATATTCACACTGGGAAGCTTCGAGAGTTATAGGAAACTTGCTTTGATGCATCGGATTCCAGCTACTGGACCTCAAGGTCACCATTCATGATTCAACTGCAGTCCTTGCACATAAGTAGCCTTGGAGATTAAAGTTCCCAATGGCGACGTAATTTCTGGGTTATTTTCACACTGGGAAGCTTCGAGAGTTATAGGAAACTTGCTTTGATGCATCTGATTCCAGCTACTGGACCTCCAGGGCACCATTCATGATTCAACTGCAGCCCTTGCACATAAGTAGCCTTGGAGATTACAGTTCCCAATGGCGACGTAATTTCTGGGTTATATTCACACTGGGAAGCTTCGAGAGTTATAGGAAACTTGCTTTGATGCATCGGATTCCAGCTACTGGACCTCCAGGGCACCATTCATGATTCAACTGCAGTCCTTGCACATAAGTAGCCTTGGAGATTAAAGTTCCCAATGACGACGTAATTTCTGGGTTATATTCACACTGGGAAGCTTCGAGAGTTATAGGAAACTTGCTTTGATGCATCGGATTCCAGCTACTGGACCTCCAGGGCACCATTCGTGATTTAACTGCAGTCCTTGCACATAAGTAGCCTTGGAGATTAAAGTTCCCCATGACGACGTAATTTCTGGGTTATATTCACACTGGCAAGCTTCGAGAGTTATAGGAAACTTGCTTCGATGCATCGGATTCCAGCTACTGGACCTCCAGGGCACCATTCATGATTCAACTGCAGTCCTTGCACATAAGTAGCCTTGGAGATTAAAGTTCCCAATGGCGACGTAATTTCTGGGTTATTTTCACACTGGGAAGCTTCGAGAGTTATAGGAAACTTGCTTTGATGCATCTGATTCCAGCTACTGGACCTCCAGGGCACCATTCATGATTCAACTGCAGCCCTTGCACATAAGTAGCCTTGGAGATTACAGTTCCCAATGGCGACGTAATTTCTGGGTTATATTCACACTGGGAAGCTTCGAGAGTTATAGGAAACTTGCTTTGATGCATCGGATTCCAGCTACTGGAATTCCAGGGCACCATTCATGATTCAACTGCAGTCCTTGCACATAAGTAGCCTTGGAGATTAAAGTTCCCAATGGCGACGTAATTTCGGGGTTATATTCACACTGGGAAGCTTCGAGAGTTATAGGAAACTTGCTTTGATGCATCGGATTCCAGCTACTGGACCTCCAGGGCACCATTCATGATTTAACTGCAGTCCTTGCACATAAGTAGCCTTGGAGATTAAAGTTCCCAATGGCGACGTAATTTCTGGGTTATATTCACACTGGGAAGCTTCGAGAGTTATAGGAAACTTGCTTTGATGCATCGGATTCCAGCTACTGGACCTCCAGGGCACCATTCATGTTTCAACTGCAGCCCTTGCACATAAGTAGCCTTGGAGATTAAAGTTCCCAATGGCGACGTAATTTCTGGGTTATATTCACACTGGGAAGCTTCGAGAGTTATAGGAAACTTGCTTTGATGCATCGGATTCCAGCTACTGGACCTCCAGGGCACCATTCATGATTCAACTGCAGTCCTTGCACATAAGTAGCCTTGGAGATTAAAGTTCCCAATGGCGACGTAAATTCTGGGTTATATTCACACTGGGAAGCTTCGAGAGTTATAGGAAAGTTGCTTTGATGCATCGGATTCCAGCTACTGGACCTCCAGGGCACCATTCATGATTCAACTGCAGTCCTTGCACATAAGTAGCCTTGGAGATTAACGTTCCCAATGGCGACGTAATTTCTGGGTTATATTCACACTGGGAAGCTTCGAGAGTTATAGGAAACTTGCTTTGATGCATCGGATTCCAGCTACTGGACCTCCAGGGCACCATTCATGATTCAACTGCAGTCCTTGCACATAAGTAGCCTTGGAGGTTAAGGTTCCCAATGTCGACGTAATTTCTGGGTTATATTCACACTGGGAAGCTACGAGAGTTATAGGAAACTTCACTTTGATGCATCGGATTCCAGCTACTGGACCTCCAGGGCACCATTCATGATTCAACTGCAGTCCTTGCACATAAGTAGCCTTGGAGATTAAAGTTCCCAATGGCGACGTAATTTCTGGGTTATATTCACACTGGGAAGCTTCGAGAGTTATAGGAAACTTGCTTTGATGCATCGGATTCCGGCTACTGGACCTCCTGGGCACCATTCATGATTCAACTGCAGTCCTTGCACATAAGTAGCCTTGGAGATCAAAGTTCCCAATGGCGACGTAAATTCTGGGTTATATTCACACTGGGAAGCTTCGAGAGTTATAGGAAACTTGCTTTGATGCATCGGATTCCAGCTACTGGACCTCCAGGGCACCATTCATGATTCAACTGCAGTCCTTGCACATAAGTAGCCTTGGAGATTAAAGTTCCCAATGGCGACGTAATTTCTGGGTTGTATTCACACTGGGAAGCTTCGAGGGTTATAGGAAACTTGCTTTGATGCATCGGGTTCCAGCTACTGGACCTCCAGGGCACCATTCATGATTCAACTGCAGTCCTTGCACATAAGTAGCCTTGGAGATTAAAGTTCCCAATGGCGACGTAATTTCTGGGTTATATTCACACTGGGAAGCTTCGAGAGTTATAGGAAACTTGCTTTGATGCATCGGATTCCAGCCACTGGACCTCCAGGGCACCATTCATGATTCAACTGCAGTCCTTGCACATAAGTAGCCTTGGAGATTAAAGTTCCCAATGGCGACGTAATTTCTGGGTTATTTTCACACTGGGAAGCTTCGAGAGTTATAGGAAACTTGCTTTGATGCATCTGATTCCAGCTACTGGACCTCCAGGGCACCATTCATGATTCAACTGCAGCCCTTGCACATAAGTAGCCTTGGAGATTACAGTTCCCAATGGCGACGTAATTTCTGGGTTATATTCACACTGGGAAGCTTCGAGAGTTATAGGAAACTTGCTTTGATGCATCGGATTCCAGCTACTGGACCTCCAGGGCACCATTCATGATTCAACTGCAGTCCTTGAACATAAGTAGCCTTGGAGATTAATGTTCCCAATGGCGACGTAATTTCTGGGTTATATTCACACTGGGAAGCTTCAAGAGTTATAGGAAACTTGCTTTGATGCATCGGATTCCAGCTACTGGACCTCCAGGGCACCATTCATGATTTAACTGCAGTCCTTGCACATAAGTAGCCTTGGAGATTAAAGTTCCCAATGGCGACGTAATTTCTGGGTTATATTCACACTGGGAAGCTTCGAGAGTTATAGGAAACTTGCTTTGATGCATCGGATTCCAGCTACTAGACCTCCAGGGCATCATTCATGTTTCAACTGCAGCCCTTGCACATAAGTAGCCTTGGAGATTAAAGTTCCCAATGGCGACGTAATATCTGGGTTATATTCACACTGGGAAGCTTCGAGAGTTATAGGAAACTTGCTTTGATGCATCGGATTCCAGCTACTGGACCTCCAGGGCACCATTCATGATTCAACTGCAGTCCTTGCACATAAGTAGCCTTGGAGATTAAAGTTCCCAATGGCGACGTAAATTCTGGGTTATATTCACACTGGGAAGCTTCGAGAGTTATAGGAAAGTTGCTTTGATGCATCGGATTCCAGCTACTGGACCCCAAGGGCACCATTCATGATTCAACTGCAGTCCTTGCACATAAGTAGCCTTGGAGATTAAAGTTCCCAATGGCGACGTAATTTCTGGGTTATATTCACACTGGGAAGCTTCGAGAGTTATAGGAAACTTGCTTTGATGCATCGGATTCCAGCTACTGGACCTCCAGGGCACCATTCATGATTAAACTGCAGTCCTTGCACATAAGTAGCCTTGGAGGTTAAAGTTCCCAATGTCGACGTAATTTCTGGGTTATATTCACACTGGGAAGCTTCGAGAGTTATAGGAAACTTCACTTTGATGCATCGGATTCCAGCTACTGGACCTCCAGGGCACCATTCATGATTCAACTGCAGTCCTTGCACATAAGTAGCCTTGGAGATTAAAGTTCCCAATGGCGACGTAATTTCTGGGTTATATTCACACTGGGAAGCTTCGAGAGTTATAGGAAAGTTGCTTTGATGCATCGGATTCCAGCTACTGGACCTCCAGGGCACCATTCATGATTCAACTGCAGTCCTTGCACATACGTAGCCTTGGAGATTAAAGTTCCCAATAGCGACGTAATTTCTGGGTTATATTCACACTGGGAAGCTTCGAGAGTTATAGGAAACTTGCTTTGATGCATCGGATTCCAGCTACTGGACCTCCAGGGCACCATTCATGATTCAACTGCAGTCCTTGCACATAAGTAGCCTTGGAGATTAAAGTTCCCAATGGCGCCGTAATTTCTGGGTTATATTCACACTGGGAAGCTTCGAGAGTTATAGGAAACTTGCTTTGATGCATCGGATTCCGGCTACTGGACCTCCAGGGAACCATTCATGATTCAACTGCAGTCCTTGCACATAAGTAGCCTTGGAGATTAAAGTTCCCAATGGCGACGTAAATTCTGGGTTATATTCACACTGGGAAGCTTCGAGAGTTATAGGAAAGTTGCTTTGATGCATCGGATTCCAGCTACTGGACCTCAAGGGCACCATTCATGATTCAACTGCAGTCCTTGCACATAAGTAGCCTTGGAGATTAAAGTTTCCAATGGCGACGTAATTTCTGGGTTATATTCACACTGGGAAGCTTCGAGAGTTATAGGAAACTTGCTTTGATGCATCGGATTCCAGCTACTGGACCTCCAGGGCACCATTCATGATTCAACTGCAGTCCCTGCACATAAGTAGCCTTGGAGGTTAAAGTTCCCAATGTCGACGTAATTTCCGGGTTATATTCACACTGGGAAGCTTCGAGAGTTATAGGAAACTTCACTTTGATGCATCGGATTCCAGCTACTGGACCTCCAGGGCACCATTCATGATTCAACTGCAGTCCTTGCACATAAGTAGCCTTGGAGATTAAAGTTCCCAATGGCGACGTAATTTCTGGGTTATATTCACACTGGGAAGCTTCGAGAGATATAGGAAACTTGCTTTGATGCATCGGATTCCAGCTACTGGACCTCCAGGGCACCATTCATGATTCAACTGCAGTCCTTGCACATAAGTAGCCTTGGAGATTAAAGTTCCCAATGGCGACGTAATTTCTGGGTTATATTCACACTGTGAAGCTTCGAGAGTTATAGGAAACTTGCTTTGATGCATCGGATTCCAGCTACTGGACCTCCAGGGCACCATTCATGATTCAACTGCAGCCCTTGCACATAAGTAGCCTTGGAGATTAAAGTTCCCAATGGCGACGTAATTTCTAGGTTATATTCACACTGGGAAGCTTCGAGAGTTATAGGAAACTCGCTTTGATGCATCGGATTCCAGCTACTGGACCTCCAGGGCACCATTCATGATTCAACTGCAGTCCTTGCACATAAGTAGCCTTGGAGATTAAAGTTCCCAATGGCGACGTAATTTCTGGGTTACATTCACACTGGGAAGCTTCGAGAGTTATAGGAAACTCGCTTTGATGCATCGGATTCCAGCTACTGGACCTCCAGGGTACCATTAAAGATTCAACTGCAGTCCTTGCACATAAGTAGCCTTGGAGATTAAAGTTCCCAATGGCGACGTAATTTCTGGGTTATATTCACACTGGGAAGCTTCGAGAGTTATAGGAAACTTGCTTTGATGCATCGGATTCCAGCTACTGGACCTCCAGGGCACCATTCATGATTCAACTGCAGTCCTTGCACATAAGTAGCCTTGGAGATTAAAGTTCCCAATGGCGACGTAATTTCTGGGTTATACTCACACTGGGAAGCTTCGAGAGTTATAGGAAACTTGCTTTGATGCATCGGATTCCAGCTACTGGACCTCCAGGACACCATTCATGATTCAAATGCAGCCTTTGCACATATGTAGCCTTGGAGATTAAAGTTCCCAATGGCGACGTAATTTCTGGGTTATATTCACACTGGGAAGCTTCGAGAGTTATAGGAAACTTGCTTTGATGCATCGGATTCCAGCTACTGGACCTCCAGGGCACCATTCATGATTCAACTGCAGTCCTTGCACATAAGTAGCCTTGGAGATTAAAGTTCCCAATGGCGCCGTAATTTCTGGGTTATATTCACACTGGGAAGCTTCGAGAGTTATAGGAAACTTGCTTTGATGCATCGGATTCCAGCTACTGGACCTCCAGGGCACCATTCATGATTCAACTGCAGTCCTTGCACATAAGTAGCCTTGGAGATTAAAGTTCCCAATGGCGACGTAATTTCTGGGTTATATTCACACTGGGAAGCTTCGAGAGTTATAGGTAACTCGCTTTGATGCATCGGATTCCAGTTACTGGACCTCCAGGGCACCATTCATGATTAAACTGCAGCCCTTGCACATAAGTAGCCTTGGAGATTAAAGTTCCCAATGGCGACGTAATTTCTGGGTTATATTCACACTGGGAAGCTTGGAGAGTTATAGGAAACTTGCTTTGATGCATCGGATTCCAGCTACTGGACCTCCAGGGCACCATTCATGATTCAACTGCAGTCCTTGCACATAAGTAGCCTTGGAGATTAAAGTTCCCAATGGCGACGTAATTTCTTGGTTATATTCACACTGGGAAGCTTCGAGAGTTATAGGAAACTCGCTTTGATGCATCGGATTCCAGCTACTGGACCTCCAGGGCACCATTCGTGATTTAACTGCAGTCCTTGCAGATAAGTAGCCTTGGAGATTAAAGTTCCCAATGGCGACGTAATTTATGGGTTATATTCACACTGGGAAGCTTCGAGAGTTATAGGAAACTTGCTTTGATGCATCGGATTCCAGCTACTGGACCTCCAGGGCACCATTCGTGATTTAACTGCAGTCCTTGCACATAAGTAGCCTTGGAGATTAAAGTTCCCAATGGCGACGTAATTTGTGGGTTATATTCACACTGGGAAGCTTCGAGAGTTATAGGAAACTTGCTTTGATGCATCGGATTCCAGCTACTGGACCTCCAGGGCACCATTCTTGATTCAACTGCAGTCCTTGCACATAAGTAGCCTTGGAGATTAAAGTTCACAATGGCGACGTAATTTCTGGGATATATTCACACTGGGAAGCTTCGAGAGTTATAGGAAACTTGCTTTGATGCATCGGATTCCAGCTACTGGACCTCCAGGGCACCATTCATGATTCAACTGCAGTCCTTGCACATAAGTAGCCTTGGAGATCAAAGTTCCCAATGGCGACGTAATTTCTGGGTTATATTCACACTGGGAAGCTTCGAGAGTTATAGGAAACTTGCTTTGATGCATCGGATTCCAGCTACTGGACCTCCAGGGCACCGTTCATGATTCAACTGCAGTCCTTGCACATAAGTAGCCTTGGAGATTAAAGTTCCCAATGGCGACGTAATTTCTGGGTTATATTCACACTGGGAAGCTTCGAGAGTTATAGGAAACTTGCTTTGATGCATCGGATTCCAGCTACTGGACCTCCAGGGCACCATTCATGATTCAACTGCAGCCCTTGCACATATGTAGCCTTGGAGATTAAAGTTCCCAATGGCGACGTAATTTCTGGGTTATATTCACACTGGGAAGCTTCGAGAGTTATAGGAAACTTGCTTTGATGCATCGGATTCCAGCTACTGGACCTCCAGGGCACCATTCATGATTCAACTGCAGTCCTTGCACATAAGTAGCCTTGGAGCTTAAAGTTCCCAATGGCGACGTAATTTCTGGGTTATATTCACACTGGAAAGCTTCGAGAGTTATAGGAAACTTGCTTTGATGCATCGGATTCCAGCTACTGGACCTCCAGGGCACCATCCATGATTCAACTGCAGTCCTTGCACATAAGTAGCCTTGGAGATTAAAGTTCCCAATGGCGCCGTAATTTCTGGGTTATATTCACACTGGGAATCTTCGAGAGTTATAGGAAACTTGCTTTGATGCATCGGATTCCAGCTACTGGACCTCCAGGGCACCATTCGTGATTTAACTGCAGTCCTTCCACATAAGTAGCCTTGGAGATTAAAGTTCCCAATGGCGACGTAATTTCTGGGTTATATTCACACTGGGAAGCTTCGAGAGTTATAGGAAACTTGCTTTGATGCATCGGATTCCAGCTACTCGACCTCCAGGGCACCATTCATGATTCAACTGCAGTCCTTGCACATAAGTAGCCTTGGAGATTAAAGTTCCCAATGGCGACGTAATTTCTGGGTTATATTCACACTGGGAAGCTTCGAGAGTTATAGGAAACTTGCTTTGATGCATCGGATTCCAGCTACTGGACCTCCAGGGCACCATTCATGATTCAACTGCAGTCCTTGCACATAAGTAGCCTTGGAGATTAAAGTTCCCAATGGCGACGTAATTTCTGGGTTATATTCACACTGGGAAGCTGCGAGAGTTATAGGAAACTTGCTTTGATGCATCGGATTCCAGCTACTGGACCTCCAGGGCACCATTCATGTTTCAACTGCAGCCCTTGCACATATGTAGCCTTGGAGATTAAAGTTCCCAATGGCGACGTAATTTCTGGGTTATATTCACACTGGGAAGCTTCGAGAGTTATAGGAAACTTGCTTTGGTGCATCGGATTCCAGATACTGGACCTCCAGGGCACAATTCATGATACAACTGCAGTCCTTGCACATAAGTAGCCTTGGAGATTAAAGTTCCCAATGGCGACGTAATTTCTGGGTTATATTCACACTGGGAAGCTTCGAGAGTTATAGGAAACTTGCTTTGATGCATCGGATTCCAGCTACTGGACCTCCAGGGCACCATTCATGTTTCAACTGCAGCCCTTGCACATATGTAGCCTTGGAGATTAAAGTTCCCAATGGCGCCGTAATTTCTGGGTTATATTCACACTGGGAAGCTTCGAGAGTTATAGGAAACTTGCTTTGATGCATCGGATTCCAGCTACTGCACCTCCAGGGCACCATTCATGATTCAACTGCAGTCCTTGCACATAAGTAGCCTTGGAGATTAAAGTTCCCAATGGCGACGTAATTTCTGGGTTATATTCACACTGGGAAGCTTCGAGAGTTGTAGGAAACTGACTTTGATGCATCGGATTCCAGCTACTGGACCTCCAGGGCCCCATTCGTGATTTAACTTCAGTCCTTGCACATAAGTAGCCTTGGAGATTAAAGTTCCCAATGGCGACGTAATTTCTGGGTTATATTCACACTGGGAAGCTTCGAGAGTTATAGGAAACTTGCTTTGATGCATCTGATCCCAGCTACTGGACCTCCAGGGCACCATTCATGATTCAACTGCAGTCCTTCCACATAAGTAGCCTTGGAGATTAAAGTTCCCAATGGCGACGTAATTTCTGGGTTATATTCACACTGGGAAGCTTCGAGAGTTATAGGAAACTTGCTTTGATGCATCGGATTCCAGCTACTGGACCTCCAGGGCACCATTCATGATTCAACTGCAGTCCTTGAACATAAGTAGCCTTGGAGATTAATGTTCCCAATGGCGACGTAATTTCTGGGTTATATTCACACTGGGAAGCTTCGAGAGTTATGGGAAACTTGCTTTGATGCATCGGATTCCAGCTACTGGACCTCCAGGGCACCATTCATGATTCAACTGCAGTCCTTGCACATAAGTTGCCTTGGAGGTTAAAGTTCCCAATGGCGACGTAATTTCTGGGTTATATTCACACTGGGAAGCTTCGAGAGTTATAGGAAACTTGCTTTGATGCATCGGATTCCAGCTACTGGGCCTCCAGGGCACCACTCATGATTCAACTGCAGTCCTTGCACATAAGTAGCCTTGGAGATTAAAGTTCACAATGGCGACGTAATTTCTGGGATATATTCACACTGGGAAGCTTCGAGAGTTATAGGAAACTTGCTTTGATGCATCGGATTCCAGCTACTGGACCTCCAGGGCACCATTCATGATTCAACTGCAGTCCTTGCACATAAGTAGCCTTGGAGATCAAAGTTCCCAATGGCGACGTAATTTCTGGGTTATATTCACACTGGGAAGCTTCGAGAGTTATAGGAAACTTGCTTTGATGCATCGGATTCCAGCTACTGGACCTCCAGGGCACCGTTCATGATTCAACTGCAGTCCTTGCACATAAGTAGCCTTGGAGATTAAAGTTCCCAATGGCGACGTAATTTCTGGGTTATATTCACACTGGGAAGCTTCGAGAGTTATAGGAAACTTGCTTTGATGCATCGGATTCCAGCTACTGGACCTCCAGGGCACCATTCATGATTCAACTGCAGTCCTTGCACATAAGTAGCCTTGGAGATTAAAGTTCCCAATGGCGACGTAATTTCTGGGTTATATTCACACTGGGAAGCTTCGAGAGTTATAGGAAACTTGCTTTGATGCATCGGATTCCAGCTACTGGACCTCAAGGGCACCATTCATGATTCAACTGCAGTCCTTGCACATAAGTAGCCTTGGAGATTAAAGTTCCCAATGGCGACGTAATTTCTGGGTTATTTTCACACTGGGAAGCTTCGAGAGTTATAGGAAACTTGCTTTGATGCATCTGATTCCAGCTACTGGACATCCAGGGCACCATTCATGATTCAACTGCAGCCCTTGCACATAAGTAGCCTTGGAGATTACAGTTCCCAATGGCGACGTAATTTATGGGTTAAATTCACACTGGGAAGCTTCGAGAGTTATAGGAAACTTGCTTTGATGCATCGGATTCCAGCTACTGGACCTCCAGGGCACCTTTCATGATTCAACTGCAGTCCTTGCACATAAGTAGCCTTGGAGATTAAAGTTCCCAATGGCGACGTAATTTCTGGGTTATATTCACACTGGGAAGCTTCGAGAGTTATAGGAAACTTGCTTTGATGCATCGGATTCCAGCTACTGGACCTCCAGGGCACCATTCATGATTCAACTGCAGTCCTTGCACATAAGTAGCCTTGGAGATTAAAGTTCCCAATGGCGACGTAAATTCTGCGTTATATTCACACTGGGAAGCTTCGAGAGTTATAGGAAACTTGCTTTGATGCATCGTATTCCAGCTACTGGACCTCCAGGGCACCATTCATGATTCAACTGCAGTCCTTGCACATAAGTAGCCTTGGAGATTAAAGTTCCCAATGGCGCCGTAATTTCTGGGTTATATTCACACTGGGAAGCTTCGAGAGTTATAGGAAACTTGCTTTGATGCATCGGATTCCAGCTACTGGGCCTCCAGGGCACCACTCATGATTCAACTGCAGTCCTTGCACATAAGTAGCCTTGGAGATTAAAGTTCCCAATGGCGACGTAATTTCTGGGTTATATTCACACTGGGAAGCTTCGAGAGTTATAAGAAACTCGCTTTGATGCATCGGATTCCAGTTACTGGACCTCCAGGGCACCATTCATGATTCAACTGCAGCCCTTGCACATAAGTAGCCTTGGAGATTAAAGTTCCCAATGGCGACGTAATTTCTGGGTTATATTCACACTGGGAAGCTTCGAGAGTTATAGGAAAGTTGCTTTGATGCATCGGATTCCAGCTACTGGACCTCCAGGGCACCATTCATGATTCAACTGCAGTCCTTGCACATAAGTAGCCTTGGAGATTAAAGTTCCCAATGGCGACGTAATTTCTGGGTTATATTCACACTGGGAAGCTTCGAGAGTTATAGGAAACTTGCTTTGATGCATCGGATTCCAGCTACTGGACCTCCAGGGCACCATTCATGATTCAACTGCAGCCCTTGCACATATGTAGCCTTGGAGATTAAAGTTCCTAATGGCGACGTAATTTCTGGGTTATATTCACACTGGCAAGCTTCGAGAGTTATAGGAAACTTCACTTTGATGCATCGGATTCCAGCTACTGGACCTCCAGGGCACCATTCATGATTCAACTGCAGTCCTTGCACATAAGTAGCCTTGGAGCTTAAAGTTCCCAATGGCGACGTAATTTCTGGGTTATATTCACACTGGAAAGCTTCGAGAGTTATAGGAAACTTGCTTTGATGCATCGGATTCCAGCTACTGGACCTCCAGGGCACCATCCATGATTCAACTGCAGTCCTTGCACATAAGTAGCCTTGGAGATTAAAGTTCCCAATGGCGCCGTAATTTCTGGGTTATATTCACACTGGGAATCTTCGAGAGTTATAGGAAACTTGCTTTGATGCATCGGATTCCAGCTACTGGACCTCCAGGGCACCATTCGTGATTTAACTGCAGTCCTTCCACATAAGTAGCCTTGGAGATTAAAGTTCCCAATGGCGACGTAATTTCTGGGTTATATTCACACTGGGAAGCTTCGAGAGTTATAGGAAACTTGCTTTGATGCTTCGGATTCCAGCTACTGGACCTCCAGGGCACCATTCATGATTCAACTGCAGTCCTTGCACATAAGTAGCCTTGGAAATTAAAGTTCCCAATGGCGACGTAATTTCTGGGTTATATTCACACTGGGAAGCTTCGAGAGTTATAGGAAACTTGCTTTGATGCATCGGATTCCAGCTACTGGACCTCCAGGGCACCATTCATGATTCAACTGCAGTCCTTGCACATAAGTAGCCTTGGAGATTAAAGTTCACAATGGCGACGTAATTTCTGGGTTATATTCACACTGGGAAGCTGCGAGAGTTATAGGAAACTTGCTTTGATGCATCGGATTCCAGCTACTGGACCTCCAGGGCACCATTCATGTTTCAACTGCAGCCCTTGCACATATGTAGCCTTGGAGATTAAAGTTCCCAATGGCGACGTAATTTCTGGGTTATATTCACACTGGGAAGCTTCGAGAGTTATAGGAAACTTGCTTTGGTGCATCGGATTCCAGATACTGGACCTCCAGGGCACAATTCATGATACAACTGCAGTCCTTGCACATAAGTAGCCTTGGAGATTAAAGTTCCCATTGGCGACGTAATTTCTGGGTTATATTCACACTGGGAAGCTTCGAGAGTTATAGGAAACTTGCTTTGATGCATCGGATTCCAGCTACTGGACCTCCAGGGCACCATTCATGTTTCAACTGCAGCCCTTGCACATATGTAGCCTTGGAGATTAAAGTTCCCAATGGCGACGTAATTTCTGGGTTATATTCACACTGGGAAGCTTCGAGAGTTATAGGAAACTTGCTTTGATGCATCGGATTCCAGCTACTGCACCTCCAGGGCACCATTCATGATTCAACTGCAGTCCTTGCACATAAGTAGCCTTGGAGATTAAAGTTCCCAATGGCGACGTAATTTCTGGGTTATATTCACACTGGGAAGCTTCGAGAGTTGTAGGAAACTGACTTTGATGCATCGGATTCCAGCTACTGGACCTCCAGGGCACCATTCGTGATTTAACTTCAGTCCTTGCACATAAGTAGCCTTGGAGATTAAAGTTCCCAATGGCGACGTAATTTCTGGGTTATATTCACACTGGGAAGCTTCGAGAGTTATAGGAAACTTGCTTTGATGCATCTGATCCCAGCTACTGGACCTCCAGGGCACCATTCATGATTCAACTGCAGTCCTTCCACATAAGTAGCCTTGGAGATTAAAGTTCCCAATGGCGACGTAATTTCTGGGTTATATTCACACTGGGAAGCTTCGAGAGTTATAGGAAACTTGCTTTGATGCATCGGATTCCAGCTACTGGACCTCCAGGGCACCATTCATGATTCAACTGCAGTCCTTGAACATAAGTAGGCTTGGAGATTAATGTTCCCAATGGCGACGTAATTTCTGGGTTATATTCACACTGGGAAGCTTCGAGAGTTATAGGAAACTTGCTTTGATGCATCGGATTCCAGCTACTGGACCTCCAGGGCACCATTCATGATTCAACTGCAGTCCTTGCACATAAGTAGCCTTGGAGGTTAAAGTTCCCAATGGCGACGTAATTTCTGGGTTATATTCACACTGGGAAGCTTCGAGAGTTATAGGAAACTTGCTTTGATGCATCGGATTGCAGCTACTGGACCTCCAGGGCACCATTCATGATTCAACTGCAGCCCTTGCACATAAGTAGCCTTGGAGATTAAAGTTCCCAATGGCGACGTAATTTCTGGGTTATATTCATACTGGGAAGCTTCGAGAGTTATAGGAAACTTGCTTTGATGCATCGGATTCCAGCTACTGGACCTCCAGGGCACCATTCATGATTCAACTGCAGTCCTTGCACATAAGTAGCCTTGGAGATTAAAGTTCCCAATGGCGACGTAATTCCTGGGTTATATTCACACTGGGACGCTTCGACAGTTATAGGAAACTTGCTTTGATGCATCGGATTCCAGCTACTGGACCTCCAGGGCACCATTCATGATTCAACTGCAGTCCTTGCACATAAGTAGCCTTGGAGATTAAAGTTCCCAATGGCGACGTAATTTCTGGGTTATATTCACACTGGGAAGCTTCGAGAGTTATAGGAAACTTGCTTTGATGCATCGGATTCCAGCTACTGGACCTCCAGGGCACCATTCATGTTTCAACTGCAGCCCTTGTACATATGTAGCCTTGGAGATTAAAGTTCCCAATGGCGACGTAATTTCTGGGTTATATTCACACTGGGAAGCTTCGAGAGTTATAGGAAACTTGCTTTGGTGCATCGGATTCCAGCTACTGGACCTCCAGGGCACCATTCATGATACAACTGCAGTCCTTGCACATAAGTAGCCTTGGAGATTAAAGTTCCCATTGGCGACGTAATTTCTGGGTTATATTCACACTGGGAAGCTTCGAGAGTTATAGGAAACTTGCTTTGATGCATCGGATTCCAGCTACTGGACCTCCAGGGCACCATTCATGTTTCAACTGCAGCCCTTGCACATATGTAGCCTTGGAGATTAAAGTTCCCAATGGCGACGTAATTTCTGGGTTATATTCACACTGGGAAGCTTCGAGAGTTATAGGAAACTTGCTTTGATGCATCGGATTCCAGCTACTGGACCTCCAGGGCACCATTCATGATTCAACTGCAGTCCTTGCACATAAGTAGCCTTGGAGATTAAAGTTCCCAATGGCGACGTAATTTCTGGGTTATATTCACACTGGGAAGCTTCGAGAGTTGTAGGAAACTCACTTTGATGCATCGGATTCCAGCTACTGGACTCCAGTGCACCATTCGTGATTTAACTTCAGTCCTTGCACATAAGTAGCCTTGGAGATTAAAGTTCCCAATGGCGACTTAATTTCTGGGTAATATTCACACTGGGAAGCTTCGAGAGTTATAGGAAACTTGCTTTGATGCATCGGATCCCAGCTACTGGACCTCCAGGGCACCATTCATGATTCAACTGCAGTCCTTGCACATAAGTAGCCTTGGAGATTAAAGTTCCCAATGGCGACGTAATTTCTGGGTTATATTCACACTGGGAAGCTTCGAGAGTTATAGGAAACTTGCTTTGATGCATCGGATTCCAGCTACTGGACTTCCAGGGCACCATTCATGATTCAACTGCAGTCCTTGCACATAAGTAGCCTTGGAGATTAAAGTTCCCAATGGCGACGTAATTTCTTTGTTATATTCACACTGGGAAGCTTCGAGAGTTATAGGAAACTTGCTTTGATGCATCGGATTCCAGCTACTGGACCTCCAGGGCACCATTCATGATTCAACTGCAGTCCTTGCACATAAGTAGCCTTGGAGGTTAAAGTTCCCAATGGCGACGTAATTTCTGGGTTATATTCACACTGGGAAGCTTCGAGAGTTGTAGGAAACTTGCTTTGATGCATTGGATTCCAGCTACTGGACCTCCAGGGCACCATTCATGATTCAACTGCAGTCCTTGCACATAAGTAGCCTTGGAGATTAAAGTTCCCATTGGCGATTTAATTTCTGGGTTATATTCACACTGGGAAGCTTCGAGAGTTATAGGAAACTTGCTTTGATGCATCGGATTCTAGCTACTGGACCTCCAGGGCACCATTCATGATTCAACTGCAGTCCTTGCACATAAGTAGCCTTGGAGATTAAAGTTCCCAATGTCGACGCAATTTCTGGGCTATATTCACACTGGGAAGCTTCGAGAGTTATAGGAAACTTGCTTTGATGCATCGGATTCCAGCTACTGGACCTCGAGGGCACCATTCATGATTCAACTGCAGTCCTTGCACATAAGTAGCCTTGGAGATTAAAGTTCCCAATGGCGACGTAATTTCTGGGTTATATTCACACTGGGAAGCTTCGAGAGTTATAGGAAACTCGCTTTGATGCATCAGATTCCAGCTACTGGACCTCGAGGGCACCATTCATGATTCAACTGCAGTCCTTGCACATAAGTAGCCTTGGAGATTAAAGTTCCCAATGGCGACGTAATTTGTGGGTTATATTCACACTGGGAAGCTTCGAGACTTATAGGAAACTTGCTTTGATGCATCGGATTCCAGCTACTGGACCTCCAGGGCACCATTCATGATTCAACTGCAGTCCTTGCACATAAGTAGTCTTGGAGATTAAAGTTCCCAATGGCGACGTAATTTCTGGGTTATATTCACACTGGGAAGCTTCGAGAGTTATAGGAAACTTGCTTTGATGCATCGGATTCCAGCTACTGGACCTCCAGGGCACCATTCATGATTCAACTGCTGCCTTTGCACATAAGTAGCCTTGGAGATTAAAGTTCCCAATGGCGACGTAATTTCTGGGTTATATTCACACTGGGAAGCTTCGAGAGTTATAGGAAACTTGCTTTGATGCATCGGATTACAGCTACTGGACCTCCAGGGCACCATTCATGATTCAACTGCAGTCCTTGCACATAAGTAGCCTTGGAGATTAAAGTTCAAAACGGCGACGTAATTTCTGGGTTATATTCACACTGGGAAGCATTGGGAGTTATAGAAAAATCGCTTTGATGCATCGGATTCCAGCTACTGGACCTCCACGGCACCATTCATGATTCAACTGCAGTCCTTGCACATAAGTAGCCTTGGAGATTAAAGTTCCCAATGGCGACGTAATTTCTGGGTTATACTCACACTGGGAAGCTTCGAGAGTTATAGGAAACTTTCTTTGATGCATCGGATTCTAGCTACTGGACCTCCAGGGCACCATTCATGATTCAACTGCAGTCCTTGCACATAAGTAGCCTTGGAGATTAAAGTTCCCAATGGCGACGTAATTTCTGGGTTATATTCACACTGGGAAGCTTCGAGAGTTATAGGAAACTTGCTTTGATGCATCGGATTCCAGCTACTGGACCTCAAGGGCACCATTCATGATTCAACTGCAGCCCTTGCACATATGTAGCCTTGGAGATTAAAGTTCCCAATGGCGACGTAATTTCTGGGTTATATTCACACTGGGAAGCTTCGAGAGTTATAGGAAACTTGCTTTGATGCATCGGATTCCAGCTACTGGACCTCCAGGGCACCATTCATGATTTAACTGCAGTCCTTGCACATAAGTAGCCTTGGAGATTAAAGTTCCCAATGGCGACGTAATTTCTGGGTTATATTCACACTGGAAAGCTTCGAGAGTTATAGGAAACTTGCTTTGATGCATCGGATTCCAGCTACTGGACCTCCAGGGCACCATCCATGATTCAACTGCAGTCCTTGCACATAAGTAGCCTTGGAGATTAAAGTTCCCAATGGCGCCTTAATTTCTGGGTTATATTCACACTGGGAAGCTTCGAGAGTTATAGGAAACTTGCTTTGATGCATCGGATTCCAGCTACTGGACCTCCAGGGCACCATTCGTGATTCAACTGCAGTCCTTGCACATAAGTAGCCTTGGAGATTAAAGTTCCCAATGGCGACGTAATTTCTTTGTTATATTCACACTGGGAAGCTTCGAGAGTTATAGGAAACTTGCTTTGATGCATCGGATTCCAGCTACTGGACCTCCAGGGCACCATTCATGATTCAACTGCAGTCCTTGCACATAAGTAGCCTTGGAGGTTAATGATCCCAATGGCGACGTAATTTCTGGGTTATATTCACACTGGGAAGCTTCGAGAGTTATAGGAAACTTGCTTTGATGCATCGGATTCCAGCTACTGGACCTCCAGAGCACCATTCATGATCAACTGCAGCCCTTGCACATAAGTAGCCTTGGAGATTAAAGTTCCCAATGGCGACGTAATTTCTGGGTTATATTCACACTGGGAAGCTTCGAGAGTTATAGGAAACTTGCTTTGATGCATCGGATTCCAGCTACTGGACCTCCAGGGCACCATTCATGTTTCAACTGCAGCCCTTGCACATAAGTAGCCTTGGAGATTAAAGTTCCTAATGGCGACGTAATTTCTGGGTTATATTCACACTGGGAAGCTTCGAGAGTTATAGGAAACTTGCTTTGATGCATCGGATTCCAGCTACTGAACCTCCAGGGCACCATTCATGATTCAACTGCAGTCCTTGCACATAAGTAGCCTTGGAGATTTAAGTTCCCAATGGCGACGTAAATTCTGGGTTATATTCACACTGGGAAGCTTCGAGAGTTATAGGAAACTTGCTTTGATGCATCGGATTCCAGCTACTGGACCTCCAGGGCACCATTCATGATTCAACTGCAGTCCTTGCACATAAGTAGCCTTGGAGATTAAAGTTCCCATTGGCGACGTAATTTCTGGGTTATATTCACACTGGGAAGCTTCGAGAGTTATAGGAAACTTGCTTTGATGCATCGGATTCCAGCTACTGGACCTCCAGAGCACCATTCATGATTCAACTGCAGCCCTTGCACATAAGTAGCCTTGGAGATTAAAGTTCCCAATGGCGACGTAATTTCTGGGTTATATTCACACTGGGAAGCTTCGAGAGTTATAGGAAACTTGCTTTGATGCATCGGATTCCAGCTACTGGACCTCCAGGGCACCATTCATGTTTCAACTGCAGCCCTTGCACATAAGTAGCCTTGGAGATTAAAGTTCCCAATGGCGACGTAATTTCGGGGTTATATTCACACTGGGAAGCTTCGAGAGTTATAGGAAAGTTGCTTTGATGCATCGGATTCCAGCTACTGGACCTCCAGGGCACCATTCATGATTCAACTGCAGTCCTTGCACAAAAGTAGCCTTGGAGATTAAAGTTCCCAATGGCGACGTAAATTCTGGGTTATATTCACACTGGGAAGCTTCGAGAGTTATAGGAAACTTGCTTTGATGCATCGGATTCCAGCTACTGGACCTCCAGGGCACCATTCATGATTCAACTGCAGTCCTTGCACATAAGTAGCCTTGGAGATTAAAGTTCCCAATGGCGACGTAATTTGTGGGTTATATTCACACTGGGAAGCTTCGAGAGTTATAGGAAACTTGCTTTGATGCATCGGAAACCAGCTACTGGACCTCCAGGGCACCATTCATGATTCAACTGCAGCCCTTGCACATAGGTAGCCTTGGAGATTAAAGTTCCCAATGGCTACGAAATTTCTGGGTTGTATTCACACTGGGAAGCTTCGAGAGTTATAGGAAACTTGCTTTGATGCATCGGATTCCAGCTACTGGACCTCCAGGGCACCATTCATGATTCAACTGCAGTCCTTGCACATAAGTAGCCTTGGAGATTAAAGTTCCCAATGGCGACGTAATTTCTGGTTTATATTCACACTGGGAAGCTTCGAGAGTTATAGGAAACTCGCTTTGATGCATCGGATTCCAGCTACTGGGCCTCCAGGGCACCATTCGTGATTTAACTGCAGTCCTTGCACATAAGTAGCCTTGGAGATTAAAGTTCCCAATGGCGACGTAATTTGTGGGTTATATTCACACTGGGAAGCTTCGAGAGTTATAGGAAACTTGCTTTGATGCATCGGATTCCAGCTACTGGACCTCCAGGGCACCATTCATGATTCAACTGCAGTCCTTGCACATAAGTAGCCTTGGAGATTAAAGTTCCCAATGGCGACGTAATTTCTGGGTTATATTCACACTGGGAAGCTTCGAGAGTTATAGGAAACTTGCTTTGATGCATCGGATTCCAGCTACTGGACCTCCAGGGCACCATTCATGATTCAGCTGCAGTCCTTGCACATAAGTAGCCTTGGAGATTAAAGTTCCCAATGGCGACGTAATTTCTTTGTTATATTCACACTGGGAAGCTTCGAGAGTTATAGGAAACTTGCTTTGATGCATCGGATTCCAGCTACTGGACCTCCAGGGCACCATTCATGATTCAACTGCAGTCCTTGCACATAAGTAGCCTTGGAGGTTAAAGTTCCCAATGTCGACGTAATTTCTGGGTTATATTCACACTGGGAAGCTTCGAGAGTTATAGGAAACTTGCTTTGATGCATCGGATTCCAGCTACTGGACCTCGAGGGCACCATTCATGATTCAACTGCAGTCCTTGCACATAAGTAGCCGTGGAGATTAAAGTTCCCAACGGCGACGTAATTTCTGGGTTATATTCACACTGGGAAGCTTTGAGAGTTATAGAAATATCGCTTTGATGCATCGGATTCCAGCTACTGGACCTCCAGGGCACCATTCATGATTCAACTGCAGTCCTTGCACATAAGTAGCCTTGGAGATTAAAGTTCCCAATGGCGACGTAATTTCTGGGTTATACTCACACTGGGAAGCTTCGAGAGTTATAGGAAACTTTCTTTGATGCATCGGATTCCAGCTACTGGACCTCCAGGGCACCATTCATGATTCAACTGCAGTCCATGCACATAAGTAGTCTTGGAGATTAAAGTTCCCAATGGCGACGTAATTTCTGGGTTATATTCACACTGGGAAGCTTCGAGAGTTATAGGAAACTTGCTTTGATGCATCGGATTCCAGCTACTGGACCTCCAGGGCACCATTCATGAATCAACTGCAGCCCTTGCACATATGTAGCCTTGGAGATTAAAGTTCCCAATGGCGACGTAATTTCTGGGTTATATTCACACTGGGAAGCTTCGAGAGTTATAGGAAACTTGCTTTGATGCATCGGATTCCAGCTACTGGACCTCCAGGGCACCATTCATGATTTAACTGCAGTCCTTGCACATAAGTAGCCTTGGAGATTAAAGTTCCCAATGGCGACGTAATTTCTGGGTTATATTCACACTGGAAAGCTTCGAGAGTTATAGGAAACTTGCTTTGATGCATCGGATTCCAGCTACTGGACCTCCAGGGCACCATCCATGATTCAACTGCAGTCCTTGCACATAAGTAGCCTTGGAGATTAAAGTTCCCAATGGCGCCGTAATTTCTGGGGTATATTCACACTGGGAAGCTTCGAGAGTTATAGGAAACTTGCTTTGATGCATCGGATTCCAGCTACTGGACCTCCAGGGCACCATTCGTGATTCAACTGCAGTTCTTGCACATAAGTAGCCTTGGAGATTAAAGTTCCCAATGGCGACGTAATTTCTGGGTTATATTCACACTGGGAAGCTTCGAGAGTTATAGGAAACTTGCTTTTATGCATCGGATTCCAGCTACTGGACCTCCAGGGCAACATTCATGATTCAACTGCAGTCCTTGCACATAAGTAGCCTTGGAGGTTAATGTTCCCAATGGCGACGTAATTTCTGGGTTATATTCACACTGGGAAGCTTCGAGAGTTATAGGAAACTTGCTTTGATGCATCGGATTCCAGCTACTGGACCTCCAGGGCACCATTCATTATTCAACTGCAGTCCTTGCACATAAGTAGCCTTGGAGATTAAAGTTCCCAATGGCGACGTAATTTCTGGGTTATATTCACACTGGGAAGCTTCGAGAGTTATAGGAAACTTGCTTTGATGCATCAGATTCCAGCTACTGGACCTCCAGGGCACCATTCATGATTCAACTGCAGTCCTTGCACATAAGTAGCCTTGGAGGTTAATGTTCCCAATGTCGACGTAATTTCTGGGTTATATTCACACTGGGAAGCTTCGAGAGTTATAGGAAACTTGACTTTGAAGCATCGGATTCCAGCTACTGGACCTCCAGGGCACCATTCATGATTCAACTGCAGTCCTTGCACATAAGTAGCCTTGGAGATTAAAGTTCCCAATGGCGACGTAATTTCTGGGTTATTTTCACACTGGGAAGCTTCGAGAGTTATAGGAAACTTGCTTTGATGCATCGGATTCCAGCTACTGGACCTCCAGGGCACCATTCATGATTTTACTGCAGTCCTTGCACATAAGTAGCCTTGGAGATTGAAGTTCCCAATGGCGACGTAAATTCTGGGTTATATTCACACTGGGAAGCTTCGAGAGTTATAGGAAAGTTGCTTTGATGCATCGGATTCCAGCTACTGGACCTCCAGGGCACCATTCATGATTCAACTGCAGTCCTTGCACATAAGTAGCCTTGGAGATTAAAGTTCCCAATGGCGTTGTAATTTCTGGGTTATATTCACACTGGGAAGCTTCGAGAGTTATAGGAAACTTGCTTTGATGCATCGGATTCCAGCTACTGGACCTCCAGGGCACCATTCATGATTCAACTGAAGTCCTTGCACATAAGTAGCCTTGGAGATTAAAGTTCCCAATGGCGACGTAATTTCTGGGTTATATTCACACTGGGAAGCTTCGACAGTTATAGGAAACTTGCTTTGAGGCATCGGATTCCAGCTATTGGACCTCCAGGGCACCATTCATGATTCAACTGCAGCCCTTGCACATAGGTAGCCTTGGAGATTAAAGTTCCCAATGGCTACGAAATTTCTGGGTTGTATTCACACTGGGAAGCTTCGAGAGTTATAGGAAACTTGCTTTGATGCATCGGATTCCAGCTACTGGACCTCCAGGGCACCATTCATGATTCAACTGCAGTCCTTGCACATAAGTAGCCTTGGAGATTAAAGTTCCCAATGGCGACGTAATTTCTGGATTATATTCACACTGGGAAGCTTCGAGAGTTATAGGAAACTCGCTTTGATGCATCGGATTCCAGCTACTGGGCCTCAAGGGCACCATTCGTGATTTAACTGCAGTCCTTGCACATAAGTAGCCTTGGAGATTAAAGTTCCCAATGGCGACGTAATTTCTGGGTTATATTCACACTGGGAAGCTTCGAGAGTTATAGGAAACTTGCTTTGATGCATCGGATTCCAGCTACTGGACCTCCAGGGCACCATTCATGATTCAACTGCAGTCCTTGCACATAAGTAGCCTTGGAGATTAAAGTTCCCAATGTCGACGTAATTTCTGGGTTATATTCACACTGGGAAGCTTCGAGAGTTATAGGAAACTTGCTTTGATGCATCGGATCCCAGCTACTGGACCTCCAGGGCACCATTCATGATTCAGCTGCAGTCCTTGCACATAAGTAGCCTTGGAGATTAAAGTTCCCAATGGCGACGTAATTTCTTTGTTATATTCACACTGGGAAGCTTCGAGAGTTATAGGAAACTTGCTTTGATGCATCGGATTCCAGCTACTGGACCTCCAGGGCACCATTCATGATTCAACAGCAGTCCTTGCACATAAGTAGCCTTGGAGGTTAAAGTTCCCAATGTCGACGTAATTTCTGGGTTATACTCACACTGGGAAGCTTCGAGAGTTATAGGAAAGTTCACTTTGATGCATCGGATTCCAGCTACTGGACCTCCAGGGCACCATTCATGATTCAACTGCAGTCCTTGCACATAAGTAGCCTTGGAGATTAAAGTTCCCAATGGCGACGTAATTTCTGGGTTATATTCACACTGGGAAGCTTCGAGAGTTATAGGAAACTTGCTTTGATGCATCGGATTCCAGCTACTGGACCTCCAGGGCACCGTTGATGATTCATCTGCAGTCCTTGGACATAAGTTACCTTGGAGATTAAAGTTCTCAATGGCGACGTAATTTCTGGGTTATATTCACACTGGGAAGCTTCGAGAGTTATAGGAAACTTGCTTTGATGCATCGGATTCCAGCTACTGGACCTCAAGGGCACCATTCATGATTCAACTGCAGTCCTTGCACATAAGTAGCCTTGGAGATTAAAGTTCCCAATGGCGACGTAATTTCTGGGTTATATTCACACTGGGAAGCTTCGAGAGTTATAGGAAACTTGCTTTGATGCATCGGATTCCAGCTACTGGACCTCCAGGGCACCATTCATGATTCAACTGCAGTCCTTGCACATAAGTAGCCTTGGAGATTAAAGTTCCCAATGGCGACGTAACTTCTGGGTTACATTCACACTGGGAAGCTTCGAGAGTTATAGGAAACTCGCTTTGATGCATCGGATTCCAGCTACTGGACCTCCAGGGCACCATTCAAGATTCAACTGCAGTCCTTGCACATAAGTAGCCTTGGAGATTAAAGTTCCCAATGGCGACGTAATTTCTGGGTTATATTCACACTGGGAAGCTTCGAGAGTTATAGGAAACTTGCTTTGATGCATCGGATTCCAGCTACTGGACCTCCAGGGCACCATTCATGATTCAACTGCAGTCCTTGCACATAAGTAGCCTTGGAGATTAAAGTTCCAAATGGCGACGTAATTTCTGGGTTATACTCACACTGGGAAGCTTCGAGAGTTATAGGAAACTTGCTTTGATGCATCGGATTCCAGCTACTGGACCTCCAGGACACCATTCATGATTCAACTGCAGCCTTTGCACATATGTAGCCTTGGAGATTAAAGTTCCCAATGGCGACGTAATTTGTGGGTTATATTCACACTGGGAAGCTTCGAGAGTTATAGGAAAGTTGCTTTGATGCATCGGATTCCAGCTACTGGACCTCCAGGGCACCATTCATGATTCAACTGCAGTCCTTGCACATAAGTAGCCTTGGAGATTAAAGTTCCCAATGGTGCCGTAATTTCTGGGTTATGTTCACACTGGGAAGCTTCGAGAGTTATAGGAAACTTGCTTTGATGCATCGGATTCCAGCTACTGGACCTCCAGGGCACCATTTATGATTCAACTGCAGTCCTTGCACATAAGTAGCCTTGGAGATTAAAGTTCCCAATGGCGACGTAATTTCTGGGTTATATTCACACTGGGAAGCTTCGAGAGTTATAGGAAACTCGCTTTGATGCATCGGATTCCAGCTACTGGACTTCCAGGGCACCATTCATGATTCAACTGCAGCCCTTGCACATAAGTAGCCTTGGAGATTAAAGTTCCCAATGGCGACGTAATTTCTGGGTTATATTCACACTGGGAAGCTTCGAGAGTTATAGGAAACTTGCTTTGATGCATCGGATTCCAGCTACTGGACCTCCAGGGCACCATTCATGATTCAACTGCAGTCCTTGCACATAAGTAGCCTTGGAGATTAAAGTTCCCAATGGCGACGTAATTTCTGGGTTATATTCACACTGGGAAGCTTCGAGAGTTATAGGAAACTTGCTTTGATGCATCGGATTCCAGCTACTGGACCTCCAGGGCACCATTCATGATTCAACTGCAGTCCTTGCACATAAGTAGCCTTGGAGATTAAAGTTCCCAATGGCGACGTAATTTCTGGGTTATACTCACACTGGGAAGCTTCGAGAGTTATAGGAAACTTGCTTTGATGCATCGGATTCCAGCTACTGGACCTCCAGGACACCATTCATGATTCAACTGCAGCCTTTGCACATATGTAGCCTTGGAGATTAAAGTTCCCAATGGCGACGTAATTTGTGAGTTATATTCACACTGGGAAGCTTCGAGAGTTATAGGAAAGTTGCTTTGATGCATCGGATTCCAGCTACCGGACCTCCAGGGCACCATTCATGATTCAACTGCAGTCCTTGCACATAAGTAGCCCTGGAGATTAAAGTTCCCAATGGCGCCGTAATTTCTGGGTTATGTTCACACTGGGAAGCTTCGAGAGTTATAGGAAACTTGCTTTAATGCATCGGATTCCAGCTACTGGACCTCCAGGGCACCATTCATGATTCAACTGCAGTCCTTGCACATAAGTAGCCTTGGAGATTAAAGTTCCCAATGGCGTTGTAATTTCTGGGTTATATTCACACTGGGAAGCTTCGAGAGTTATAGGAAACTTGCTTTGATGCATCGGATTCCAGCTACTGGACCTCCAGGGCACCATTCATGATTCAACTGAAGTCCTTGCACATAAGTAGCCTTGGAGATTAAAGTTCCCAATGGCGACGTAATTTCTGGGTTTTATTCACACTGGGAAGCTTCGACAGTTATAGGAAACTTGCTTTGAGGCATCGGATTCCAGCTATTGGACCTCCAGGGCACCATTCATGATTCAACTGCAGCCCTTGCACATAGGTAGCCTTGGAGATTAAAGTTCCCAATGGCTACGAAATTTCTGGGTTGTATTCACACTGGGAAGCTTCGAGAGTTATAGGAAACTTGCTTTGATGCATCGGATTCCAGCTACTGGACCTCCAGGGCACCATTCATGATTCAACTGCAGTCCTTGCACATAAGTAGCCTTGGAGATTAAAGTTCCGAATGGGGACGTAATTTCTGGATTATATTCACACTGGGAAGCTTCGAGAGTTATAGGAAACTCGCTTTGATGCATCGGATTCCAGCTACTGGGCCTCAAGGGCACCATTCGTGATTTAACTGCAGTCCTTGCACATAAGTAGCCTTGGAGATTAAAGTTCCCAATGGCGACGTAATTTCTGGGTTATATTCACATTGGGAAGCTTCGAGAGTTATAGGAAACTTGCTTTGATGCATCGGATTCCAGCTACTGGACCTCCAGGGCACCATTCATGATTCAACTGCAGTCCTTGCACATAAGTAGCCTTGGAGATTAAAGTTCCCAATGTCGACGTAATTTCTGGGTTATATTCACACTGGGAAGCTTCGAGAGTTATAGGAAACTTGCTTTGATGCATCGGATCCCAGCTACTGGACCTCCAGGGCACCATTCATGATTCAGCTGCAGTCCTTGCACATAAGTAGCCTTGGAGATTAAAGTTCCCAATGGCGACGTAATTTCTTTGTTATATTCACACTGGGAAGCTTCGAGAGTTATAGGAAACTTGCTTTGATGCATCGGATTCCAGCTACTGGACCTCCAGGGCACCATTCATGATTCAACAGCAGTCCTTGCACATAAGTAGCCTTGGAGGTTAAAGTTCCCAATGTCGACGTAATTTCTGGGTTATACTCACACTGGGAAGCTTCGAGAGTTATAGGAAAGTTCACTTTGATGCATCGGATTCCAGCTACTGGACCTCCAGGGCACCATTCATGATTCAACTGCAGTCCTTGCACATAAGTAGCCTTGGAGATTAAAGTTCCCAATGGCGACGTAATTTCTGGGTTATATTCACACTGGGAAGCTTCGAGAGTTATAGGAAACTTGCTTTGATGCATCGGATTCCAGCTACTGGACCTCCAGGGCACCGTTGATGATTCATCTGCAGTCCTTGGACATAAGTTACCTTGGAGATTAAAGTTCTCAATGGCGACGTAATTTCTGGGTTATATTCACACTGGGAAGCTTCGAGAGTTATAGGAAACTTGCTTTGATGCATCGGATTCCAGCTACTGGACCTCAAGGGCACCATTCATGATTCAACTGCAGTCCTTGCACATAAGTAGCCTTGGAGATTAAAGTTCCCAATGGCGACGTAATTTCTGGGTTATATTCACACTGGGAAGCTTCGAGAGTTATAGGAAACTTGCTTTGATGCATCGGATTCCAGCTACTGGACCTCCAGGGCACCATTCATGATTCAACTGCAGTCCTTGCACATAAGTAGCCTTGGAGATTAAAGTTCCCAATGGCGACGTAACTTCTGGGTTACATTCACACTGGGAAGCTTCGAGAGTTATAGGAAACTCGCTTTGATGCATCGGATTCCAGCTACTGGACCTCCAGGGCACCATTCAAGATTCAACTGCAGTCCTTGCACATAAGTAGCCTTGGAGATTAAAGTTCCCAATGGCGACGTAATTTCTGGGTTATATTCACACTGGGAAGCTTCGAGAGTTATAGGAAACTTGCTTTGATGCATCGGATTCCAGCTACTGGACCTCCAGGGCACCATTCATGATTCAACTGCAGTCCTTGCACATAAGTAGCCTTGGAGTTTAAAGTTCCAAATGGCGACGTAATTTCTGGGTTATACTCACACTGGGAAGCTTCGAGAGTTATAGGAAACTTGCTTTGATGCATCGGATTCCAGCTACTGGACCTCCAGGACACCATTCATGATTCAACTGCAGCCTTTGCACATATGTAGCCTTGGAGATTAAAGTTCCCAATGGCGACGTAATTTGTGGGTTATATTCACACTGGGAAGCTTCGAGAGTTATAGGAAAGTTGCTTTGATGCATCGGATTCCAGCTACTGGACCTCCAGGGCACCATTCATGATTCAACTGCAGTCCTTGCACATAAGTAGCCTTGGAGATTAAAGTTCCCAATGGCGCCGTAATTTCTGGGTTATGTTCACACTGGGAAGCTTCGAGAGTTATAGGAAACTTGCTTTGATGCATCGGATTCCAGCTACTGGACCTCCAGGGCACCATTCATGATTCAACTGCAGTCCTTGCACATAAGTAGCCTTGGAGATTAAAGTTCCCAATGGCGACGTAATTTCTGGGTTATATTCACACTGGGAAGCTTCGAGAGTTATAGGAAACTCGCTTTGATGCATCGGATTCCAGCTACTGGACTTCCAGGGCACCATTCATGATTCAACTGCAGCCCTTGCACATAAGTAGCCTTGGAGATTAAAGTTCCCAATGGCGACGTAATTTCTGGGTTATATTCACACTGGGAAGCTTCGAGAGTTATAGGAAACTTGCTTTGATGCATCGGATTCCAGCTACTGGACCTCCAGGGCACCATTCATGATTCAACTGCAGTCCTTGCACATAAGTAGCCTTGGAGATTAAAGTTCCCAATGGCGACGTAATTTCTGGGTTATATTCACACTGGGAAGCTTCGAGAGTTATAGGAAACTTGCTTTGATGCATCGGATTCCAGCTACTGGACCTCCAGGGCACCATTCATGATTCAACTGCAGTCCTTGCACATAAGTAGCCTTGGAGATTAAAGTTCCCAATGGCGACGTAATTTCTGGGTTATACTCACACTGGGAAGCTTCGAGAGTTATAGGAAACTTGCTTTGATGCATCGGATTCCAGCTACTGGACCTCCAGGACACCATTCATGATTCAACTGCAGCCTTTGCACATATGTAGCCTTGGAGATTAAAGTTCCCAATGGCGACGTAATTTGTGGGTTATATTCACACTGGGAAGCTTCGAGAGTTATAGGAAAGTTGCTTTGATGCATCGGATTCCAGCTACCGGACCTCCAGGGCACCATTCATGATTCAACTGCAGTCCTTGCACATAAGTAGCCCTGGAGATTAAAGTTCCCAATGGCGCCGTAATTTCTGGGTTATGTTCACACTGGGAAGCTTCGAGAGTTATAGGAAACTTGCTTTAATGCATCGGATTCCAGCTACTGGACCTCCAGGGCACCATTCATGATTCAACTGCAGTCCTTGCACATAAGTAGCCTTGGAGATTAAAGTTCCCAATGGCGACGTAATTTCTGGGTTATATTCACACTGGGAAGCTTCGAGAGTTATAGGAAACTTGCTTTGATGCATCGGATTCCAGCTACTGGACCTCCAGGGCACCATTCATGATTCAACTGCAGTCCATGCACATAAGTAGTCTTGGAGATTAAAGTTCCCAATGGCGACGTAATTTCTGGGTTATATTCACACTGGGAAGCTTCGAGAGTTATAGGAAACTTGCTTTGATGCATCGGATTCCAGCTACTGGACCTCCAGGGCACCATTCATGATTCAACTGCAGCCCTTGCACATATGTAGCCTTGGAGATTAAAGTTCCCAATGGCGACGTAATTTCTGGGTTATATTCACACTGGGAAGCTTCGAGAGTTATAGGAAACTTGCTTTGATGCATCGGATTCCAGCTACTGGACCTCCAGGGCACCATTCATGATTTAACTGCAGTCCTTGCACATAAGTAGCCTTGGAGATTAAAGTTCCCAATGGCGACGTAATTTCTGGGTTATATTCACACTGGAAAGCTTCGAGAGTTATAGGAAACTTGCTTTGATGCATCGGATTCCAGCTACTGGACCTCCAGGGCACCATCCATGATTCAACTGCAGTCCTTGCACATAAGTAGCCTTGGAGATTAAAGTTCCCAATGGCGCCGTAATTTCTGGGTTATATTCACACTGGGAAGCTTCGAGAGTTATAGGAAACTTGCTTTGATGCATCGGATTCCAGCTACTGGACCTCCAGGGCACCATTCGTGATTCAACTGCAGTTCTTGCACATAAGTAGCCTTGGAGATTAAAGTTCCCAATGGCGACGTAATTTCTGGGTTATATTCACACTGGGAAGCTTCGAGAGTTATAGGAAACTTGCTTTTATGCATCGGATTCCAGCTACTGGACCTCCAGGGCAACATTCATGATTCAACTGCAGTCCTTGCACATAAGTAGCCTTGGAGGTTAATGTTCCCAATGGCGACGTAATTTCTGGGTTATATTCACACTGGGAAGCTTCGAGAGTTATAGGAAACTTGCTTTGATGCATCGGATTCCAGCTACTGGACCTCCAGGGCACCATTCATGATTCAACTGCAGTCCTTGCACATAAGTAGCCTTGGAGATTAAAGTTCCAAATGGCGACGTAATTTCTGGGTTATACTCACACTGGGAAGCTTCGAGAGTTATAGGAAACTTGCTTTGATGCATCGGATTCCAGCTACTGGACCTCCAGGACACCATTCATGATTCAACTGCAGCCTTTGCACATATGTAGCCTTGGAGATTAAAGTTCCCAATGGCGACGTAATTTGTGGGTTATATTCACACTGGGAAGCTTCGAGAGTTATAGGAAAGTTGCTTTGATGCATCGGATTCCAGCTACTGGACCTCCAGGGCACCATTCATGATTCAACTGCAGTCCTTGCACATAAGTAGCCTTGGAGATTAAAGTTCCCAATGGCGCCGTAATTTCTGGGTTATGTTCACACTGGGAAGCTTCGAGAGTTATAGGAAACTTGCTTTGATGCATCGGATTCCAGCTACTGGACCTCCAGGGCACCATTCATGATTCAACTGCAGTCCTTGCACATAAGTAGCCTTGGAGATTAAAGTTCCCAATGGCGACGTAATTTCTGGGTTATATTCACACTGGGAAGCTTCGAGAGTTATAGGAAACTCGCTTTGATGCATCGGATTCCAGCTACTGGACTTCCAGGGCACCATTCATGATTCAACTGCAGCCCTTGCACATAAGTAGCCTTGGAGATTAAAGTTCCCAATGGCGACGTAATTTCTGGGTTATATTCAGACTGGGAAGCTTCGAGAGTTATAGGAAACTTGCTTTGATGCATCGGATTCCAGCTACTGGACCTCCAGGGCACCATTCATGATTCAACTGCAGTCCTTGCACATAAGTAGCCTTGGAGATTAAAGTTCCCAATGGCGACGTAATTTCTGGGTTATATTCACACTGGGAAGCTTCGAGAGTTATAGGAAACTTGCTTTGATGCATCGGATTCCAGCTACTGGACCTCCAGGGCACCATTCATGATTCAACTGCAGTCCTTGCACATAAGTAGCCTTGGAGATTAAAGTTCCCAATGGCGACGTAATTTCTGGGTTATACTCACACTGGGAAGCTTCGAGAGTTATAGGAAACTTGCTTTGATGCATCGGATTCCAGCTACTGGACCTCCAGGACACCATTCATGATTCAACTGCAGCCTTTGCACATATGTAGCCTTGGAGATTAAAGTTCCCAATGGCGACGTAATTTGTGGGTTATATTCACACTGGGAAGCTTCGAGAGTTATAGGAAAGTTGCTTTGATGCATCGGATTCCAGCTACCGGACCTCCAGGGCACCATTCATGATTCAACTGCAGTCCTTGCACATAAGTAGCCCTGGAGATTAAAGTTCCCAATGGCGCCGTAATTTCTGGGTTATGTTCACACTGGGAAGCTTCGAGAGTTATAGGAAACTTGCTTTAATGCATCGGATTCCAGCTACTGGACCTCCAGGGCACCATTCATGATTCAACTGCAGTCCTTGCACATAAGTAGCCTTGGAGATTAAAGTTCCCAATGGCGACGTAATTTCTGGGTTATATTCACACTGGGAAGCTTCGAGAGTTATAGGAAACTTGCTTTGATGCATCGGATTCCAGCTACTGGACCTCCAGGGCACCATTCATGATTCAACTGCAGTCCTTGCACATAAGTAGCCTTGGAGATTAAAGTTCCCAATGGCGACGTAACTTCTGGGTTACATTCACACTGGGAAGCTTCGAGAGTTATAGGAAACTCGCTTTGATGCATCGGATTCCAGCTACTGGACCTCCAGGGCACCATTCAAGATTCAACTGCAGTCCTTGCACATAAGTAGCCTTGGAGATTAAAGTTCCCAATGGCGACGTAATTTCTGGGTTATATTCACACTGGGAAGCTTCGAGAGTTATAGGAAACTTGCTTTGATGCATCGGATTCCAGCTACTGGACCTCCAGGGCACCATTCATGATTCAACTGCAGTCCTTGCACATAAGTAGCCTTGGAGATTAAAGTTCCAAATGGCGACGTAATTTCTGGGTTATACTCACACTGGGAAGCTTCGAGAGTTATAGGAAACTTGCTTTGATGCATCGGATTCCAGCTACTGGACCTCCAGGACACCATTCATGATTCAACTGCAGCCTTTGCACATATGTAGCCTTGGAGATTAAAGTTCCCAATGGCGACGTAATTTGTGGGTTATATTCACACTGGGAAGCTTCGAGAGTTATAGGAAAGTTGCTTTGATGCATCGGATTCCAGCTACTGGACCTCCAGGGCACCATTCATGATTCAACTGCAGTCCTTGCACATAAGTAGCCTTGGAGATTAAAGTTCCCAATGGCGCCGTAATTTCTGGGTTATGTTCACACTGGGAAGCTTCGAGAGTTATAGGAAACTTGCTTTGATGCATCGGATTCCAGCTACTGGACCTCCAGGGCACCATTCATGATTCAACTGCAGTCCTTGCACATAAGTAGCCTTGGAGATTAAAGTTCCCAATGGCGACGTAATTTCTGGGTTATATTCACACTGGGAAGCTTCGAGAGTTATAGGAAACTCGCTTTGATGCATCGGATTCCAGCTACTGGACTTCCAGGGCACCATTCATGATTCAACTGCAGCCCTTGCACATAAGTAGCCTTGGAGATTAAAGTTCCCAATGGCGACGTAATTTCTGGGTTATATTCAGACTGGGAAGCTTCGAGAGTTATAGGAAACTTGCTTTGATGCATCGGATTCCAGCTACTGGACCTCCAGGGCACCATTCATGATTCAACTGCAGTCCTTGCACATAAGTAGCCTTGGAGATTAAAGTTCCCAATGGCGACGTAATTTCTGGGTTATATTCACACTGGGAAGCTTCGAGAGTTATAGGAAACTTGCTTTGATGCATCGGATTCCAGCTACTGGACCTCCAGGGCACCATTCATGATTCAACTGCAGTCCTTGCACATAAGTAGCCTTGGAGATTAAAGTTCCCAATGGCGACGTAATTTCTGGGTTATACTCACACTGGGAAGCTTCGAGAGTTATAGGAAACTTGCTTTGATGCATCGGATTCCAGCTACTGGACCTCCAGGACACCATTCATGATTCAACTGCAGCCTTTGCACATATGTAGCCTTGGAGATTAAAGTTCCCAATGGCGACGTAATTTGTGGGTTATATTCACACTGGGAAGCTTCGAGAGTTATAGGAAAGTTGCTTTGATGCATCGGATTCCAGCTACCGGACCTCCAGGGCACCATTCATGATTCAACTGCAGTCCTTGCACATAAGTAGCCCTGGAGATTAAAGTTCCCAATGGCGCCGTAATTTCTGGGTTATGTTCACACTGGGAAGCTTCGAGAGTTATAGGAAACTTGCTTTAATGCATCGGATTCCAGCTACTGGACCTCCAGGGCACCATTCATGATTCAACTGCAGTCCTTGCACATAAGTAGCCTTGGAGATTAAAGTTCCCAATGGCGACGTAATTTCTGGGTTATATTCACACTGGGAAGCTTCGAGAGTTATAGGAAACTCGCTTTGATGCATCGGATTCCAGCTACTGGACTTCCAGGGCACCATTCATGATTCAACTGCAGCCCTTGCACATAAGTAGCCTTGGAGATTAAAGTTCCCAATGGCGACGTAATTTCTGGGTTATATTCAGACTGGGAAGCTTCGAGAGTTATAGGAAACTTGCTTTGATGCATCGGATTCCAGCTACTGGACCTCCAGGGCACCATTCATGATTCAACTGCAGTCCTTGCACATAAGTAGCCTTGGAGATTAAAGCTCCCAATGGCGACGTAATTTCTGGGTTATATTCACACTGGGAAGCTTCGAGAGTTATAGGAAACTTGCTTTGATGCATCGGATTCCAGCTACTGGACCTCCAGGGCACCATTCATGATTCAACTGCAGCCCTTGCACATATGTAGCCTTGGAGATTAAAGTTCCTAATGGCGACGTAATTTCTGGGTTATATTCACACTGGGAAGCTTCGAGAGTTATAGGAAACTTCACTTTGATACATCGGATTCCAGCTACTGGTCCTCCAGGGCACCATTCATGATTCAACTGCAGTCCTTGCACATAAGTAGCCTTGGAGATTAAAGTTCCCAATGGCGACGTAATTTCTGGGTTATATTCACACTGGGAAGCTTCGAGAGTTATAGGAAACTTGCTTTGATGCATCGGATTCCAGCTACTGGACCTCCAGGGCACCATTCATGATTCAACTGCAGTCCTTGCACATAAGTAGCCTTGGAGATTAAAGTTCCCAATGGCGACGTAACTTCTGGGTTACATTCACACTGGGAAGCTTCGAGAGTTATAGGAAACTCGCTTTGATGCATCGGATTCCAGCTACTGGACCTCCAGGGCACCATTCAAGATTCAACTGCAGTCCTTGCACATAAGTAGCCTTGGAGATTAAAGTTCCCAATGGCGACGTAATTTCTGGGTTATATTCACACTGGGAAGCTTCGAGAGTTATAGGAAACTTGCTTTGATGCATCGGATTCCAGCTACTGGACCTCCAGGGCACCATTCATGATTCAACTGCAGTCCTTGCACATAAGTAGCCTTGGAGATTAAAGTTCCAAATGGCGACGTAATTTCTGGGTTATACTCACACTGGGAAGCTTCGAGAGTTATAGGAAACTTGCTTTGATGCATCGGATTCCAGCTACTGGACCTCCAGGACACCATTCATGATTCAACTGCAGCCTTTGCACATATGTAGCCTTGGAGATTAAAGTTCCCAATGGCGACGTAATTTGTGGGTTATATTCACACTGGGAAGCTTCGAGAGTTATAGGAAACTTGCTTTGATGCATCGGATTCCAGCTACTGGACCTCCAGGGCACCATTCATGATTCAACTGCAGTCCTTGCACATAAGTAGCCTTGGAGATTAAAGTTCCCAATGGCGCCGTAATTTCTGGGTTATGTTCACACTGGGAAGCTTCGAGAGTTATAGGAAACTTGCTTTGATGCATCGGATTCCAGCTACTGGACCTCCAGGGCACCATTCATGATTCAACTGCAGTCCTTGCACATAAGTAGCCTTGGAGATTAAAGTTCCCAATGGCGACGTAATTTCTGGGTTATATTCACACTGGGAAGCTTCGAGAGTTATAGGAAACTCGCTTTGATGCATCGGATTCCAGCTACTGGACTTCCAGGGCACCATTCATGATTCAACTGCAGCCCTTGCACATAAGTAGCCTTGGAGATTAAAGTTCCCAATGGCGACGTAATTTCTGGGTTATATTCAGACTGGGAAGCTTCGAGAGTTATAGGAAACTTGCTTTGATGCATCGGATTCCAGCTACTGGACCTCCAGGGCACCATTCATGATTCAACTGCAGTCCTTGCACATAAGTAGCCTTGGAGATTAAAGTTCCCAATGGCGACGTAATTTCTGGGTTATATTCACACTGGGAAGCTTCGAGAGTTATAGGAAACTTGCTTTGATGCATCGGATTCCAGCTACTGGACCTCCAGGGCACCATTCATGATTCAACTGCAGTCCTTGCACATAAGTAGCCTTGGAGATTAAAGTTCCCAATGGCGACGTAATTTCTGGGTTATACTCACACTGGGAAGCTTCGAGAGTTATAGGAAACTTGCTTTGATGCATCGGATTCCAGCTACTGGACCTCCAGGACACCATTCATGATTCAACTGCAGCCTTTGCACATATGTAGCCTTGGAGATTAAAGTTCCCAATGGCGACGTAATTTGTGGGTTATATTCACACTGGGAAGCTTCGAGAGTTATAGGAAAGTTGCTTTGATGCATCGGATTCCAGCTACCGGACCTCCAGGGCACCATTCATGATTCAACTGCAGTCCTTGCACATAAGTAGCCCTGGAGATTAAAGTTCCCAATGGCGCCGTAATTTCTGGGTTATGTTCACACTGGGAAGCTTCGAGAGTTATAGGAAACTTGCTTTAATGCATCGGATTCCAGCTACTGGACCTCCAGGGCACCATTCATGATTCAACTGCAGTCCTTGCACATAAGTAGCCTTGGAGATTAAAGTTCCCAATGGCGACGTAATTTCTGGGTTATATTCACACTGGGAAGCTTCGAGAGTTATAGGAAACTCGCTTTGATGCATCGGATTCCAGCTACTGGACTTCCAGGGCACCATTCATGATTCAACTGCAGCCCTTGCACATAAGTAGCCTTGGAGATTAAAGTTCCCAATGGCGACGTAATTTCTGGGTTATATTCAGACTGGGAAGCTTCGAGAGTTATAGGAAACTTGCTTTGATGCATCGGATTCCAGCTACTGGACCTCCAGGGCACCATTCATGATTCAACTGCAGTCCTTGCACATAAGTAGCCTTGGAGATTAAAGCTCCCAATGGCGACGTAATTTCTGGGTTATATTCACACTGGGAAGCTTCGAGAGTTATAGGAAACTTGCTTTGATGCATCGGATTCCAGCTACTGGACCTCCAGGGCACCATTCATGATTCAACTGCAGCCCTTGCACATATGTAGCCTTGGAGATTAAAGTTCCTAATGGCGACGTAATTTCTGGGTTATATTCACACTGGGAAGCTTCGAGAGTTATAGGAAACTTCACTTTGATACATCGGATTCCAGCTACTGGTCCTCCAGGGCACCATTCATGATTCAACTGCAGTCCTTGCACATAAGTAGCCTTGGAGATTAAAGTTCCCAATGGCGAAGTAATTTCTGGGTTATATTCACACTGGAAAGCGTCGAGAGTTATAGGAAACTTGCTTTGATGCATCGGATTCCAGCTACTGGACCTCCAGGGCACCATCCATGATTCAACTGCAGTCCTTGCACATAAGTAGCCTTGGAGATTAAAGTTCCCAATGGCGCCGTAATTTCTGGGTTATATTCACACTGGGAAGCTTCGAGAGTTATAGGAAACTTGCTTTGATGCATCGGATTCCAGCTACTGGACCTCCAGGGCACCATTCAAGATTCAACTGCAGTCCTTGCACATAAGTAGCCTTGGAGATTAAAGTTCCCAATGGCGACGTAATTTCTGGGTTATATTCACACTGGGAAGCTTCGAGAGTTATAGGAAACTTGCTTTGATGCATCGGATTCCAGCTACTGGACCTCCAGGGCACCATTCATGATTCAACTGCAGTCCTTGCACATAAGTAGCCTTGGAGATTAAAGTTCCCAATGGCGACGTAATTTCTGGGTTATATTCACACTGGGAAGCTTCGAGAGTTATAGGAAACTTGCTTTGATGCATCGGATTCCAGCTACTGGACCTCCAGGGCACCATTCATGATTCAACTGCAGTCCTTGCACATAAGTAGCCTTGGAGATTAAAGTTCCCATTGGCGACGTAATTTCTGGGCTATATTCACACTGGGAAGCTTCAAGAGTTATAGGAAACTTGCTTTGATGCATCGGATTCCAGCTACTGTACCTCCAGAGCACCATTCATGATTCAACTGCAGCCCTTGCACATAAGTAGCCTTGGAGATTAAAGTTCCCAATGGCGACGTAATTTCTGGGTTATATTCACACTGGGAAGCTTCGAGAGTTATAGGAAACTTGCTTTGATGCATCGGATTCCAGCTACTGGACCTCCAGGGCACCATTCATGTTTCAACTGCAGCCCTTGCACATAAGTAGCCTTGGAGATTAAAGTTCCCAATGGCGACGTAATTTCTGGGTTATTTTCACACTGGGAAGCTTCGAGAGTTATAGGAAACTTGCTTTGATGCATCGGATTCCAGCTACTGGACCTCCAGGGCACCATTCATGATTTTACTGCAGTCCTTGCACATAAGTAGCCTTGGAGATTGAAGTTCCCAATGGCGACGTAAATTCTGGGTTATATTCACACTGGGAAGCTTCGAGAGTTATAGGAAAGTTGCTTTGATGCATCGGATTCCAGCTACTGGACCTCCAGGGCACCATTCATGATTCAACTGCAGTCCTTGCACATAAGTAGCCTTGGAGATTAAAGTTCCCAATGGCGTTGTAATTTCTGGGTTATATTCACACTGGGAAGCTTCGAGAGTTATAGGAAACTTGCTTTGATGCATCGGATTCCAGCTACTGGACCTCCAGGGCACCATTCATGATTCAACTGAAGTCCTTGCACATAAGTAGCCTTGGAGATTAAAGTTCCCAATGGCGACGTAATTTCTGGGTTTTATTCACACTGGGAAGCTTCGACAGTTATAGGAAACTTGCTTTGAGGCATCGGATTCCAGCTATTGGACCTCCAGGGCACCATTCATGATTCAACTGCAGCCCTTGCACATAGGTAGCCTTGGAGATTAAAGTTCCCAATGGCTACGAAATTTCTGGGTTGTATTCACACTGGGAAGCTTCGAGAGTTATAGGAAACTTGCTTTGATGCATCGGATTCCAGCTACTGGACCTCCAGGGCACCATTCATGATTCAACTGCAGTCCTTGCACATAAGTAGCCTTGGAGATTAAAGTTCCCAATGGCGACGTAATTTCTGGATTATATTCACACTGGGAAGCTTCGAGAGTTATAGGAAACTCGCTTTGATGCATCGGATTCCAGCTACTGGGCCTCAAGGGCACCATTCGTGATTTAACTGCAGTCCTTGCACATAAGTAGCCTTGGAGATTAAAGTTCCCAATGGCGACGTAATTTCTGGGTTATATTCACACTGGGAAGCTTCGAGAGTTATAGGAAACTTGCTTTGATGCATCGGATTCCAGCTACTGGACCTCCAGGGCACCATTCATGATTCAACTGCAGTCCTTGCACATAAGTAGCCTTGGAGATTAAAGTTCCCAATGTCGACGTAATTTCTGGGTTATATTCACACTGGGAAGCTTCGAGAGTTATAGGAAACTTGCTTTGATGCATCGGATTCCAGCTACTGGACCTCCAGGGCACCATTCATGATTCAGCTGCAGTCCTTGCACATAAGTAGCCTTGGAGATTAAAGTTCCCAATGGCGACGTAATTTCTTTGTTATATTCACACTGGGAAGCTTCGAGAGTTATAGGAAACTTGCTTTGATGCATCGGATTCCAGCTACTGGACCTCCAGGGCACCATTCATGATTCAACAGCAGTCCTTGCACATAAGTAGCCTTGGAGGTTAAAGTTCCCAATGTCGACGTAATTTCTGGGTTATACTCACACTGGGAAGCTTCGAGAGTTATAGGAAAGTTCACTTTGATGCATCGGATTCCAGCTACTGGACCTCCAGGGCACCATTCATGATTCAACTGCAGTCCTTGCACATAAGTAGCCTTGGAGATTAAAGTTCCCAATGGCGACGTAATTTCTGGGTTATATTCACACTGGGAAGCTTCGAGAGTTATAGGAAACTTGCTTTGATGCATCGGATTCCAGCTACTGGACCTCCAGGGCACCATTGATGATTCATCTGCAGTCCTTGGACATAAGTTACCTTGGAGATTAAAGTTCTCAATGGCGACGTAATTTCTGGGTTATATTCACACTGGGAAGCTTCGAGAGTTATAGGAAACTTGCTTTGATGCATCGGATTCCAGCTACTGGACCTCAAGGGCACCATTCATGATTCAACTGCAGTCCTTGCACATAAGTAGCCTTGGAGATTAAAGTTCCCAATGGCGACGTAATTTCTGGGTTATATTCACACTGGGAAGCTTCGAGAGTTATAGGAAACTTGCTTTGATGCATCGGATTCCAGCTACTGGACCTCCAGGGCACCATTCATGATTCAACTGCAGTCCTTGCACATAAGTAGCCTTGGAGATTAAAGTTCCCAATGGCGACGTAACTTCTGGGTTACATTCACACTGGGAAGCTTCGAGAGTTATAGGAAACTCGCTTTGATGCATCGGATTCCAGCTACTGGACCTCCAGGGCACCATTCAAGATTCAACTGCAGTCCTTGCACATAAGTAGCCTTGGAGATTAAAGTTCCCAATGGCGACGTAATTTCTGGGTTATATTCACACTGGGAAGCTTCGAGAGTTATAGGAAACTTGCTTTGATGCATCGGATTCCAGCTACTGGACCTCCAGGGCACCATTCATGATTCAACTGCAGTCCTTGCACATAAGTAGCCTTGGAGATTAAAGTTCCCAATGGCGACGTAATTTCTGGGTTATACTCACACTGGGAAGCTTCGAGAGTTATAGGAAACTTGCTTTGATGCATCGGATTCCAGCTACTGGACCTCCAGGACACCATTCATGATTCAACTGCAGCCTTTGCACATATGTAGCCTTGGAGATTAAAGTTCCCAATGGCGACGTAATTTGTGGGTTATATTCACACTGGGAAGCTTCGAGAGTTATAGGAAAGTTGCTTTGATGCATCGGATTCCAGCTACTGGACCTCCAGGGCACCATTCATGATTCAACTGCAGTCCTTGCACATAAGTAGCCTTGGAGATTAAAGTTCCCAATGGCGCCGTAATTTCTGGGTTATGTTCACACTGGGAAGCTTCGAGAGTTATAGGAAACTTGGTTTGATGCATCGGATTCCAGCTACTGGACCTCCAGGGCACCATTCATGATTCAACTGCAGTCCTTGCACATAAGTAGCCTTGGAGATTAAAGTTCCCAATGGCGACGTAATTTCTGGGTTATATTCACACTGGGAAGCTTCGAGAGTTATAGGAAACTCGCTTTGATGCATCGGATTCCAGCTACTGGACTTCCAGGGCACCATTCATGATTCAACTGCAGCCCTCGCACATAAGTAGCCTTGGAGATTAAAGTTCCCAATGGCGACGTAATTTCTGGGTTATATTCAGACTGGGAAGCTTCGAGAGTTATAGGAAACTTGCTTTGATGCATCGGATTCCAGCTACTGGACCTCCAGGGCACCATTCATGATTCAACTGCAGTCCTTGCACATAAGTAGCCCTGGAGATTAAAGTTCCCAATGGCGCCGTAATTTCTGGGTTATGTTCACACTGGGAAGCTTCGAGAGTTATAGGAAACTTGCTTTGATGCATCGGATTCCAGCTACTGGACCTCCAGGGCACCATTAATGATTCAACTGCAGTCCTTGCACATAAGTAGCCTTGGAGATTAAAGTTCCCAATGGCGACGTAATTTCTGGGTTATATTCACACTGGGAAGCTTCGAGAGTTATAGGAAACTCGCTTTGATGCATCGGATTCCAGCTACTGGACTTCCAGGGCACCATTCATGATTCAACTGCAGCCCTTGCACATAAGTAGCCTTGGAGATTAAAGTTCCCAATGGCGACGTAATTTCTGGGTTATATTCAGACTGGGAAGCTTCGAGAGTTATAGGAAACTTGCTTTGATGCATCGGATTCCAGCTACTGGACCTCCAGGGCACCATTCATGATTCAACTGCAGTCCTTGCACATAAGTAGCCTTGGAGATTAAAGTTCCCAATGGCGACGTAATTTCTGGGTTATATTCACACTGGGAAGCTTCGAGAGTTATAGGAAACTTGCTTTGATGCATCGGATTCCAGCTACTGGACCTCCAGGGCACCATTCATGATTCAACTGCAGCCCTTGCACATATGTAGCCTTGGAGATTAAAGTTCCTAATGGCGACGTAATTTCTGGGTTATATTCACACTGGGAAGCTTCGAGAGTTATAGGAAACTTCACTTTGATACATCGGATTCCAGCTACTGGTCCTCCAGGGCACCATTCATGATTCAACTGCAGTCCTTGCACATAAGTAGCCTTGGAGATTAAAGTTCCCAATGGCGAAGTAATTTCTGGGTTATATTCACACTGGAAAGCGTCGAGAGTTATAGGAAACTTGCTTTGATGCATCGGATTCCAGCTACTGGACCTCCAGGGCACCATCCATGATTCAACTGCAGTCCTTGCACATAAGTAGCCTTGGAGATTAAAGTTCCCAATGGCGCCGTAATTTCTGGGTTATATTCACACTGGGAAGCTTCGAGAGTTATAGGAAACTTGCTTTGATGCATCGGATTCCAGCTACTGGACCTCCAGGGCACCATTCAAGATTCAACTGCAGTCCTTGCACATAAGTAGCCTTGGAGATTAAAGTTCCCAATGGCGACGTAATTTCTGGGTTATATTCACACTGGGAAGCTTCGAGAGTTATAGGAAACTTGCTTTGATGCATCGGATTCCAGCTACTGGACCTCCAGGGCACCATTCATGATTCAACTGCAGTCCTTGCACATAAGTAGCCTTGGAGATTAAAGTTCCCAATGGCGACGTAACTTCTGGGTTACATTCACACTGGGAAGCTTCGAGAGTTATAGGAAACTCGCTTTGATGCATCGGATTCCAGCTACTGGACCTCCAGGGCACCATTCAAGATTCAACTGCAGTCCTTGCACATAAGTAGCCTTGGAGATTAAAGTTCCCAATGGCGACGTAATTTCTGGGTTATATTCACACTGGGAAGCTTCGAGAGTTATAGGAAACTTGCTTTGATGCATCGGATTCCAGCTACTGGACCTCCAGGGCACCATTCATGATTCAACTGCAGTCCTTGCACATAAGTAGCCTTGGAGATTAAAGTTCCCAATGGCGACGTAATTTCTGGGTTATACTCACACTGGGAAGCTTCGAGAGTTATAGGAAACTTGCTTTGATGCATCGGATTCCAGCTACTGGACCTCCAGGACACCATTCATGATTCAACTGCAGCCTTTGCACATATGTAGCCTTGGAGATTAAAGTTCCCAATGGCGATGTAATTTGTGGGTTATATTCACACTGGGAAGCTTCGAGAGTTATAGGAAAGTTGCTTTGATGCATCGGATTCCAGCTACTGGACCTCCAGGGCACCATTCATGATTCAACTGCAGTCCTTGCACATAAGTAGCCTTGGAGATTAAAGTTCCCAATGGCGCCGTAATTTCTGGGTTATGTTCACACTGGGAAGCTTCGAGAGTTATAGGAAACTTGCTTTGATGCATCGGATTCCAGCTACTGGACCTCCAGGGCACCATTCATGATTCAACTGCAGTCCTTGCACATAAGTAGCCTTGGAGATTAATGTTCCCAATGGCGACGTAATTTCTGGGTTATATTCACACTGGGAAGCTTCGAGAGTTATAGGAAACTCGCTTTGATGCATCGGATTCCAGCTACTGGACTTCCAGGGCACCATTCATGATTCAACTGCAGCCCTTGCACATAAGTAGCCTTGGAGATTAAAGTTCCCAATGGCGACGTAATTTCTGGGTTATATTCAGACTGGGAAGCTTCGAGAGTTATAGGAAACTTGCTTTGATGCATCGGATTCCAGCTACTGGACCTCCAGGGCACCATTCATGATTCAACTGCAGTCCTTGCACATAAGTAGCCTTGGAGATTAAAGTTCCCAATGGCGACGTAATTTCTGGGTTATATTCACACTGGGAAGCTTCGAGAGTTATAGGAAACTTGCTTTGATGCATCGGATTCCAGCTACTGGACCTCCAGGGCACCATTCATGATTCAACTGCAGTCCTTGCACATAAGTAGCCTTGGAGATTAAAGTTCCCAATGGCGACGTAATTTCTGGGTTATACTCACACTGGGAAGCTTCGAGAGTTATAGGAAACTTGCTTTGATGCATCGGATTCCAGCTACTGGACCTCCAGGACACCATTCATGATTCAACTGCAGCCTTTGCACATATGTAGCCTTGGAGATTAAAGTTCCCAATGGCGACGTAATTTGTGGGTTATATTCACACTGGGAAGCTTCGAGAGTTATAGGAAAGTTGCTTTGATGCATCGGATTCCAGCTACTGGACCTCCAGGGCACCATTCATGATTCAACTGCAGTCCTTGCACATAAGTAGCCTTGGAGATTAAAGTTCCCAATGGCGCCGTAATTTCTGGGTTATGTTCACACTGGGAAGCTTCGAGAGTTATAGGAAACTTGCTTTGATGCATCGGATTCCAGCTACTGGACCTCCAGGGCACCATTCATGATTCAACTGCAGTCCTTGCACATAAGTAGCCTTGGAGATTAAAGTTCCCAATGGCGACGTAATTTCTGGGTTATATTCACACTGGGAAGCTTCGAGAGTTATAGGAAACTCGCTTTGATGCATCGGATTCCAGCTACTGGACTTCCAGGGCACCATTCATGATTCAACTGCAGCCCTTGCACATAAGTAGCCTTGGAGATTAAAGTTCCCAATGGCGACGTAATTTCTGGGTTATATTCAGACTGGGAAGCTTCGAGAGTTATAGGAAACTTGCTTTGATGCATCGGATTCCAGCTACTGGACCTCCAGGGCACCATTCATGATTCAACTGCAGTCCTTGCACATAAGTAGCCTTGGAGATTAAAGTTCCCAATGGCGACGTAATTTCTGGGTTATATTCACACTGGGAAGCTTCGAGAGTTATAGGAAACTTGCTTTGATGCATCGGATTCCAGCTACTGGACCTCCAGGGCACCATTCATGATTCAACTGCAGTCCTTGCACATAATTAGCCTTGGAGATTAAAGTTCCCAATGGCGACGTAATTTCTGGGTTATACTCACACTGGGAAGCTTCGAGAGTTATAGGAAACTTGCTTTGATGCATCGGATTCCAGCTACTGGACCTCCAGGACACCATTCATGATTCAACTGCAGCCTTTGCACATATGTAGCCTTGGAGATTAAAGTTCCCAATGGCGACGTAATTTGTGGGTTATATTCACACTGGGAAGCTTCGAGAGTTATAGGAAAGTTGCTTTGATGCATCGGATTCCAGCTACCGGACCTCCAGGGCACCATTCATGATTCAACTGCAGTCCTTGCACATAAGTAGCCCTGGAGATTAAAGTTCCCAATGGCGCCGTAATTTCTGGGTTATGTTCACACTGGGAAGCTTCGAGAGCTATAGGAAACTTGCTTTGATGCATCGGATTCCAGCTACTGGACCTCCAGGGCACCATTCATGATTCAACTGCAGTCCTTGCACATAAGTAGCCTTGGAGATTAAAGTTCCCAATGGCGACGTAATTTCTGGGTTATATTCACACTGGGAAGCTTCGAGAGTTATAGGAAACTCGCTTTGATGCATCGGATTCCAGCTACTGGACTTCCAGGGCACCATTCATGATTCAACTGCAGCCCTTGCACATAAGTAGCCTTGGAGATTAAAGTTCCCAATGCCGACGTAATTTCTGGGTTATATTCAGACTGGGAAGCTTCGAGAGTTATAGGAAACTTGCTTTGATGCATCGGATTCCAGCTACTGGACCTCCAGGGCACCATTCATGATTCAACTGCAGTCCTTGCACATAAGTAGCCTTGGAGATTAAAGTTCCCAATGGCGACGTAATTTCTGGGTTATATTCACACTGGGAAGCTTCGAGAGTTATAGGAAACTCGCTTTGATGCATCGGATTCCAGCTACTGGACTTCCAGGGCACCATTCATGATTCAACTGCAGCCCTTGCACATAAGTAGCCTTGGAGATTAAAGTTCCCAATGGCGACGTAATTTCTGGGTTATATTCAGACTGGGAAGCTTCGAGAGTTATAGGAAACTTGCTTTGATGCATCGGATTCCAGCTACTGGACCTCCAGGGCACCATTCATGATTCAACTGCAGTCCTTGCACATAAGTAGCCTTGGAGATTAAAGTTCCCATTGGCGACGTAATTTCTGGGTTATATTCACACTGGGAAGCTTCGAGAGTTATAGGAAACTTGCTTTGATGCATCGGATTCCAGCTACTGGACCTCAAGGGCACCATTCATGATTCAACTGCAGTCCTTGCACATAAGTAGCCTTGGAGATTAAAGTTCCCAATGGCGACGTAATTTCTGGGTTATACTCACACTGGGAAGCTTCGAGAGTTATAGGAAACTTGCTTTGATGCATCGGATTCCAGCTACTGGACCTCCAGGACACCATTCATGATTCAACTGCAGCCTTTGCACATATGTAGCCTTGGAGATTAAAGTTCCCAATGGCGACGTAATTTGTGGGTTATATTCACACTGGGAAGCTTCGAGAGTTATAGGAAACTTGCTTTGATGCATCGGATTCCAGCTACCGGACCTCCAGGGCACCATTCATGATTCAACTGCAGTCCTTGCACATAAGTAGCCCTGGAGATTAAAGTTCCCAATGGCGCCGTAATTTCTGGGTTATGTTCACACTGGGAAGCTTCGAGAGTTATAGGAAACTTGCTTTGATGCATCGGATTCCAGCTACTGGACCTCCAGGGCACCATTCATGATTCAACTGCAGTCCTTGCACATAAGTAGCCTTGGAGATTAAAGTTCCCAATGGCGACGTAATTTCTGGGTTATATTCACACTGGGAAGCTTCGAGAGTTATAGGAAACTCGCTTTGATGCATCGGATTCCAGCTACTGGACTTCCAGGGCACCATTCATGATTCAACTGCAGCCCTTGCACATAAGTAGCCTTGGAGATTAAAGTTCCCAATGGCGACGTAATTTCTGGGTTATATTCAGACTGGGAAGCTTCGAGAGTTATAGGAAACTTGCTTTGATGCATCGGATTCCAGCTACTGGACCTCCAGGGCACCATTCATGATTCAACTGCAGTCCTTGCACATAAGTAGCCTTGGAGATTAAAGTTCCCAATGGCGACGTAATTTCTGGGTTATATTCACACTGGGAAGCTTCGAGAGTTATAGGAAAGTTGCTTTGATGCATCGGATTCCAGCTACTGGACCTCCAGGGCACCATTCATGATTCAACTGCAGCCCTTGCACATATGTAGCCTTGGAGATTAAAGTTCCTAATGGCGACGTAATTTCTGGGTTATATTCACACTGGGAAGCTTCGAGAGTTATAGGAAACTTCACTTTGATACATCGGATTCCAGCTACTGGTCCTCCAGGGCACCATTCATGATTCAACTGCAGTCCTTGCACATAAGTAGCCTTGGAGATTAAAGTTCCCAATGGCGAAGTAATTTCTGGGTTATATTCACACTGGAAAGCTTCGAGAGTTATAGGAAACTTGCTTTGATGCATCGGATTCCAGCTACTGGACCTCCAGGGCACCATCCATGATTCAACTGCAGTCCTTGCACATAAGTAGCCTTGGAGATTAAAGTTCCCAATGGCGCCGTAATTTCTGGGTTATATTCACACTGGGAAGCTTCGAGAGTTATAGGAAACTTGCTTTGATGCATCGGATTCCAGCTACTGGACCTCCAGGGCACCATTCGTGATTCAACTGCAGTCCTTGCACATAAGTAGCCTTGGAGATTAAAGTTCCCAATGGCGACGTAATTTCTGGGTTATTTTCACACTGGGAAGCTTCGAGAGTTGTAGGAAACTTGCTTTGATGCATCGGATTCCAGCTACTGGACCTCCAGGGCACCATTCATGATTCAACTGCAGTCCTTGCACATAAGTAGCCTTGGAGATTAAAGTTCCCAATGGCGACGTAATTTCTGGTTTATATTCACACTGGGAAGCTTCGAGAGTTATAGGAAACTTGCTTTTATGCATCGGATTCCAGCTACTGGACCTCCAGGGCACCATTCATGATTCAACTGCAGTCCTTGCACATAAGTAGCCTTGGAGATTAAAGTTCCCAATGGCGACGTAATTTCTGGGTTATATTCACACTGGGAAGCTTCGAGAGTTATAGGAAACTTGCTTTGAGGCATCGGATTCCAGCTATTGGACCTCCAGGTTACCATTCATGATTCAACTGCAGCCCTTGCACATAGGTAGCCTTGGAGATTAAAGTTCCCAATGGCTACGAAATTTCTGGGTTGTATTCACACTGGGAAGCTTCGAGAGTTATAGGAAACTTGCTTTGATGCATCGGATTCCAGCTACTGGACCTCCAGGGCACCATTCATGATTCAACTGCAGTCCTTGCACATAAGTAGCCTTGGAGATTAAAGTTCCCAATGGCGACGTAATTTCTGGTTTATATTCACACTGGGAAGCTTCGAGAGTTATAGGAAACTCGCTTTGATGCATCGGATTCCAGCTACTGGGCCTCAAGGGCACCATTCGTGATTTAACTGCAGTCCTTGCACATAAGTAGCCTTGGAGATTAAAGTTCCCAATGGCGACGTAATTTGTGGGTTATATTCACACTGGGAAGCTTCGAGAGTTATAGGAAACTTGCTTTGATGCATCGGATTCCAGCTACTGGACCTCCAGGGCACCATTCATGATTCAACTGCAGTCCTTGCACATAAGTAGCCTTGGAGATTAAAGTTCCCAATGTCGACGTAATTTCTGGGTTATATTCACACTGGGAAGCTTCGAGAGTTATAGGAAACTTGCTTTGATGCATCGGAACCCAGCTACTGGACCTCCAGGGCACCATTCATGATTCAGCTGCAGTCCTTGCACATAAGTAGCCATGGAGATTAAAGTTCCCAATGGCGACGTAATTTCTTTGTTATATTCACACTGGGAAGCTTCGAGAGTTATAGGAAACTTGCTTTGATGCATCGGATTCCAGCTACTGGACCTCCAGGGCACCATTCATGATTCAACTGCAGTCCTTGCACATAAGTAGCCTTGGAGGTTAAAGTTCCCAATGTCGACGTAATTTCTGGGTTATACTCACACTGGGAAGCTTCGAGAGTTATAGGAAAGTTCACTTTGATGCATCGGATTCCAGCTACTGGACCTCCAGGCCACCATTCATGATTCAACTGCAGTCCTTGCACATAAGTAGCCTTGGAGATTAAAGTTCCCAATGGCGACGTAATTTCTGGGTTATATTCACACTGGGAAGCTTCGAGAGTTATAGGAAACTTGCTTTGATGCATCGGATTCCAGCTACTGGACCTCCAGGGCACCATTGATGATTCATCTGCAGTCCTTGGACATAAGTTACCTTGGAGATTAAAGTTCTCAATGGCGACGTAATTTCTGGGTTATATTCACACTGGGAAGCTTCGAGAGTTATAGGAAACTTGCTTTGATGCATCGGATTCCAGCTACTGGACCTCAAGGGCACCATTCATGATTCAACTGCAGTCCTTGCACATAAGTAGCCTTGGAGATTAAAGTTCCCAATGGCGACGTAATTTCTGGGTTATATTCACACTGGGAAGCTTCGAGAGTTATAGGAAACTTGCTTTGATGCATCGGATTCCAGCTACTGGACCTCCAGGGCACCATTCATGATTCAACTGCAGTCCTTGCACATAAGTAGCCTTGGAGATTAAAGTTCCCAATGGCGACGTAACTTCTGGGTTACATTCACACTGGGAAGCTTCGAGAGTTATAGGAAACACGCTTTGATGCATCGGATTCCAGCTACTGGACCTCCAGGGCACCATTCAAGATTCAACTGCAGTCCTTGCACATAAGTAGCCTTGGAGATTAAAGTTCCCAATGGCGACGTAATTTCTGGGTTATATTCACACTGGGATGCTTCGAGAGTTATAGGAAACTTGCTTTGATGCATCGGATTCCAGCTACTGGACCTCCAGGGCACCATTCATGATTCAACTGCAGTCCTTGCACATAAGTAGCCTTGGAGATTAAAGTTCCCAATGGCGACGTAATTTCTGGGTTATACTCACACAGGGAAGCTTCGAGAGTTATAGGAAACTTGCTTTGATGCATCGGATTCCAGCTACTGGACCTCCAGGACACCATTCATGATTCAAATGCAGCCTTTGCGCATATGTAGCCTTGGAGATTAAAGTTCCCAATGGCGACGTAATTTGTGGGTTATATTCACACTGGGAAGCTTCGAGAGTTATAGGAAAGTTGCTTTGATGCATCGGATTCCAGCTACCGGACCTCCAGGGCACCATTCATGATTCAACTGCAGTCCTTGCACATAAGTAGCCTTGGAGATTAAAGTTCCCAATGGCGCCGTAATTTCTGGGTTATGTTCACACTGGGAAGCTTCGAGAGTTATAGGAAACTTGCTTTGATGCATCGGATTCCAGCTACTGGACCTCCAGGGCACCATTCATGATTCAACTGCAGTCCTTGCACATAAGTAGCCTTGGAGATTAAAGTTCCCAATGGCGACGTAATTTCTGGGTTATATTCACACTGGGAAGCTTCGAGAGTTATAGGAAACTCGCTTTGATGCATCGGATTCCATCTACTGGACTTCCAGGGCACCATTCATGATTCAACTGCAGCCCTTGCACATAAGTAGCCTTGGAGATTAAAGTTCCCAATGGCGACGTAATTTCTGGGTTATATTCAGACTGGGAAGCTCCGAGAGTTATAGGAAACTTGCTTTGATGCATCGGATTCCAGCTACTGGACCTCCAGGGCACCATTCATGATTCAACTGCAGTCCTTGCACATAAGTAGCCTTGGAGATTAAAGTTCCCAATGGCGACGTAATTTCTGGGTTATATTCACACTGGGAAGCTTCGAGAGTTATAGGAAACTTGCTTTGATGCATCGGATTCCAGCTACTGGACCTCCAGGGCACCATTCATGATTCAACTGCAGCCCTTGCACATATGTAGCCTTGGAGATTAAAGTTCCTAATGGCGACGTAATTTCTGGGTTATATTCACACTGGGAAGCTTCGAGAGTTATAGGAAACTTCACTTTGATGCATCGGATTCCAGCTACTGGTCCTCCAGGGCACCATTCATGATTCAACTGCAGTCCTTGCACATAAGTAGCCTTGGAGATTAAAGTTCCCAATGGCGAAGTAATTTCTGGGTTATATTCACACTGGAAAGCGTCGAGAGTTATAGGAAAGTTCACTTTGATGCATCGGATTCCAGCTACTGGACCTCCAGGGCACCATCCATGATTCAACTGCAGTCCTTGCACATAAGTAGCCTTGGAGATTAAAGTTCCCAATGGCGCCGTAATTTCTGGGTTATATTCACACTGGGAAGCTTCGAGAGTTAGAGGAAACTTGCTTTGATGCATCGGATTCCAGCTACTGGACCTCCAGGGCACCATTCGTGATTCAACTGCAGTCCTTGCACATAAGTAGCCTTGGAGATTAAAGTTCCCAATGGCGTTGTAATTTCTGGGTTATATTCACACTGGGAAGCTTCGAGAGTTATAGGAAACTTGCTTTGATGCATCGGATTCCAGCTACTGGACCTCCAGGGCACCATTCATGATTCAACTGCAGTCCTTGCACATAAGTAGCCTTGGAGATTAAAGTTCCTAATGGCGACGTAATTTCTGGGTTATATTCACACTGGGAAGCTTCGAGAGTTATAGGAAACTTGCTTTGATGCATCGGATCCCATCTACTTGACCTCCAGGGCACCATTCATGATTCAACTGCAGTCCTTGCACATAAGTAGCCTTGGAGATTAAAGTTCCCAATGGCGACGTAATTTCTGGGTTATATTCACACTGGGAAGCTTCGAGAGTTATAGGAAACTTGCTTTGATGCATCGGATTCCAGCTACTGGACTTCCAGGGCACCATTCATGATTCAACTGCAGTCCTTGCACATAAGTAGCCTTGGAGATTAAAGTTCCCAATGGCGACGTAATTTCTTTGTTATATTCACACTGGGAAGCTTCGAGAGTTAGAGGAAACTTCCTTTGATGCATCGGATTCCAGCTACTGGACCTCGAGGGCACCATTCATGATTCAACTGCAGTCCTTGCACATAAGTAGCCTTGGAGGTTAAAGTTCCCAATGGCGACGTAATTTCTGGGTTATATTCACACTGGGAAGCTTCGAGAGTTATAGGAAACTTGCTTTGATGCATCGGATTCCAGCTACTGGACCTCCAGGGCACCATTCATGATTCAACTGCAGTCCTTGCACATAAGTAGCCTTGGAGATTAAAGTTCCCAATGGCGACGTAATTTCTGGGTTATATTCACACTGGGAAGCTTGGAGAGTTATAGGAAACTCGCTTTGATGCATCGGATTCCAGCTACTGGACCTCCAGGGCACCATTCATGATTCAACTGCAGTCCTTGCACATAAGTAGCCTTGGAGATTAAAGTTCCCAATGGCGACGTAACTTCTGGGTTACATTCACACTGGGAAGCTTCGAGAGTTATAGGAAACTCGCTTTGATGCATCGGATTCCAGCTACTGGACCTCCAGGGCACCATTCAAGATTCAACTGCAGTCCTTGCACATAAGTAGCCTTGGAGATTAAAGTTCCCAATGGCGACGTAATTTCTGGGTTATATTCACACTGGGAAGCTTCGAGAGTTATAGGAAACTTGCTTTGATGCATCGGATTCCTGCTACTGGACCACCAGGGCACCATTCATGATTCAACTGCAGTCCTTGCACATAAGTAGCCTTGGAGACTAAAGTTCCCAATGGCGACGTAATTTCTGGGTTATACTCACACTGGGAACCTTCGAGAGTTATAGGAAACTTGCTTTGATGCAGCGGATTCCAGCTACTGGACCTCCAGGACACCATTCATGATTCAACTGCAGCCTTTGCACATATGTAGCCTTGGAGATTAAAGTTCCCAATGGCGACGTAATTTGTGGGTTATATTCACACTGGGAAGCTTCGAGAGTTATAGGAAAGTTGCTTTGATGCATCGGATTCCAGCTACTGGACCTCCAGGGCACCATTCATGATTCAACTGCAGTCCTTGCACATAAGTAGCCTTGGAGATTAAAGTTCCCAATGGCGACGTAATTTCTGGGTTATGTTCACACTGGGAAGCTTCGAGAGTTATAGGAAACTTGCTTTGATGCATCGGATTCCAGCTACTGGACCTCCAGGGCACCATTCATGATTCAACTGCAGTCCTTGCACATAAGTAGCCTTGGAGATTAAAGTTCCCAATGGCGACGTAATTTCTGGGTTATATTCACACTGGGAAGCTTCGAGAGTTATAGGAAACTCGCTTTGATGCATCGGATTCCAGCTACTGGACTTCCAGGGCACCATTCATGATTCAACTGCAGCCCTTGCACATAAGTAGCCTTGGAGATTAAAGTTCCCAATGGCGACGTAATTTCTGGGTTATATTCAGACTGGGAAGCTTCGAGAGTTATAGGAAACTTGCTTTGATGCATCGGATTCCAGCTACTGGACCTCCAGGGCACCATTCATGATTCAACTGCAGTCCTTGCACATAAGTAGCCTTGGAGATTAAAGTTCCCAATGGCGACGTAATTTCTGGGTTATATTCACACTGGGAAGCTTCGAGAGTTATAGGAAACTTGCTTTGATGCATCGGATTCCAGCTACTGGACCTCCAGGGCACCATTCATGATTCAACTGCAGCCCTTGCACATATGTAGCCTTGGAGATTAAAGTTCCTAATGGCGACGTAATTTCTGGGTTATATTCACACTGGGAAGCTTCGAGAGTTATAGGAAACTTCACTTTGATGCATCGGATTCCAGCTACTGGTCCTCCAGGGCACCATTCATGATTCAACTGCAGTCCTTGCACATAAGTAGCCTTGGAGATTAAAGTTCCCAATGGCGACGTAATTTCTGGGTTATATTCACACTGGAAAGCGTCGAGAGTTATAGGAAACTTGCTTTGATGCATCGGATTCCAGCTACTGGACCTCCAGGGCACCATTCATGATTCAACTGCAGTCCTTGTTCATAAGTAGCCTTGGAGATTAAAGTTCCCAATGGCGACGTAATTTCTGGGTTATATTCACACTGGGAATCTTCGAGAGTTATAGGAAACTTGCTTTGATGCATCGGATTCCAGCTACTGGACCTCCAGGGCACCATTCGTGATTCAACTGCAGTCCTTGCACATAAGTAGCCTTGGAGATTAAAGTTCCCAATGGCGTTGTAATTTCTGGGTTATATTCACACTGGGAAGCTTCGAGAGTTATAGGAAACTTGCTTTGATGCATCGGATTCCAGCTACTGGACCTCCAGGGCACCATTCATGATTCAACTGCAGTCCTTGCACATAAGTAGCCTTGGAGATTAAAGTTCCCAATGGCGACGTAATTTCTGGGTTATATTCACACTGGGAAGCTTCGAGAGTTATAGGAAACTTGCTTTGATGCATCGGATTCCAGCTACTGGACCTCCAGGGCACCATTCATGATTCAACTGCAGTCCTTGCACATAAGTTGCCTTGGAGATTAAAGTTCCCAATGGCGACGTAATTTCTGGGTTATATTCACACTGGGAAGCTTGGAGAGTTATAGGAAACTTGCTTTGATGCATCGGATTCCAGCTACTGGACCTCCAGGGCACCATTCATGATTCAACTGCAGCCCTTGCATATACGTAGCCTTGGAGATTAAAGTTCCCAATGGCGACGTAATTTCTGGGTTATATTCACACTGGGAAGCTTCGAGAGTTATAGGAAACTTGCTTTGATGCATCGGATTCCAGCTACTGGACCTCCAGGGCACCATTCATGATCAACTGCAGTCCTTGCACATAAGTAGCCTTGGAGATTAAAGTTCCCATTGGCGACGTAATTTCTGGGTTATATTCACACTGGGAAGCTTCGAGAGTTATAGGAAACTTGCTTTGATGCATCGGATTCCAGCTACTGGACCTCCAGGGCACCATTCATGTTTCAACTGCAGCCCTTGCACATATGTAGCCTTGGAGATTAAAGTTCCCAATGGCGACGTAATTTCTGGGTTATATTCACACTGGGAAGCTTCGAGAGTTATAGGAAACTTGCTTTGATGCATCGGATTCCAGCTACTGGACCTCCAGGGCACCATTCATGATTCAACTGCAGTCCTTGCACATAAGTAGCCTTGGAGATTAAAGTTCCCAATGGCGACGTAATTTCTGGGTTATATTCACACTGGGAAGCTTCGAGAGTTATAGGAAACTTGCTTTGATGCATCGGATTCCAGCTACTGGACCTCCAGGGCACCATTCATGATTCAACTGCAGTCCTTGCACATAAGTAGCCTTGGAGATTAAAGTTCCCAATGGCGACGTAATTTCTGGGTTATATTCACACTGGGACGCTTCGAGAGTTATAGGAAACTTGCTTTGATGCATCGGATTCCAGCTACTGGACCTCCAGGGCACCATTCATGATTCAACTGCAGTCCTTGCACATAAGTAGCCTTGGAGATTAAAGTTCCCAATGGCGACGTAATTTCTGGGTTATATTCACACTGGGAAGCTTCGAGAGTTATAGGAAACTTGCTTTGATGCATCGGATTCCAGCTACAGGACCTCCAGGGCACCATTCATGATTCAACTGCAGCCCTTGCACATATGTAGCCTTGGAGATTAAAGTTCCTAATGGCGACGTAATTTCTGGGTTATATTCACACTGGGAAGCTTCGAGAGTTATAGGAAACTTCACTTTGATGCATCGGATTCCAGCTACTGGTCCTCCAGGGCACCATTCATGATTCAACTGCAGTCCTTGCACATAAGTAGCCTTGGAGATTAAAGTTCCCAATGGCGACGTAATTTCTGGGTTATATTCACACTGGAAAGCGTCGAGAGTTATAGGAAACTTGCTTTGATGCATCGGATTCCAGCTACTGGACCTCCAGGGCACCATCCATGATTCAACTGCAGTCCTTGCACATAAGTAGCCTTGGAGATTAAAGTTCTCAATGGCGCCGTAATTTCTGGGTTATATTCACAATGGGAATCTTCGAGAGTTATAGGAAACTTGCTTTGATGCATCGGATTCCAGCTACTGGACCTCCAGGGCACCATTCGTGATTCAACTGCAGTCCTTGCACATAAGTAGCCTTGGAGATTAAAGTTCCCAATGGCGACGTAATTTCTGGGTTATATTCACACTGGGAAGCTTCGAGAGTTATAGGAAACTTGCTTTGATGCATCGGATTCCAGCTACTGGACCTCCAGGGCACCATTCATGATTCAACTGCAGTCCTTGCACATAAGTAGCCTTGGAGATTGAAGTTCCCAATGGCGACGTAATTTCTGGGTTATATTCACACTGGGAAGTTTCGAGAGTTATAGGAAACTTGCTTTGATGCATCGGATTCCAGCTACTGGACCTCCAGGGCACCATTCATGATTCAACTGCAGTCCTTGCACATAAGTAGCCTTGGAGATTAAAGTTCCCAATGGCGACGTAATTTCTGGGTTATATTCACACTGGGAAGCTTCGAGAGTTATAGGAAACTTGCTTTGATGCATCGGATTCCAGCTACTGGACCTCCAGGGCACCATTCATGATTCAACTGCAGTCCTTGCACATAAGTAGCCTTGGAGATTAAAGTTCCCAATGGCGACGTAATTTCTGGGTTATATTCACACTGGGAAGCTTCGAGAGTTATAGGAAACTTGCTTTGATGCATCGGATTCCAGCTACTGGACCTCCAGGGCACCATTCATGATTCAACTGCAGTCCTTGCACATAAGTAGCCTTGGAGATTAAAGTTCCCATTGGCGACGTAATTTCTGGGCTATATTCACACTGGGAAGCTTCGAGAGTTATAGGAAACTTGCTTTGATGCATCGGATTCCAGCTACTGGACCTCCAGAGCACCATTCACGATTCAACTGCAGCCCTTGCACATAAGTAGCCTTGGAGATTAAAGTTCCTAATGGCGACGTACTTTCTGGGTTATATTCACACTGGGAAGCTTCGAGAGTTATAGGAAACTTGCTTTGATGCATCGGATTCCAGCTACTGGACCTCCAGGGCACCATTCATGTTTCAACTGCAGCCCTTGCACATAAGTAGCCTTGGAGATTAAAGTTCCCAATGGCGACGTAATTTCTGGGTTATATTCACACTGGGAAGCTTCGAGAGTTATAGGAAACTTGCTTTGATGCATCGGATTCCAGCTACTGGACCTCCAGGGCACCATTCATGATTCAACTGCAGTCCTTGCACATAAGTAGCCTTGGAGATTAAAGTTCCCAATGGCGACGTAATTTCTGGGTTATATTCACACTGGGAAGCTTCGAGAGTTATAGGAAACTTGCTTTGATGCATCGGATTCCAGCTACTGGACCTCCAGGGCACCATTCATGATTCAACTGCAGTCCTTGCACATAAGTAGCCTTGGAGATTAAAGTTCCCAATGGCGACGTAATTTCTGGGTTATATTCACACTGGGAAGCTTCGACAGTTATAGGAAACTTGCTTTGAGGCATCGGATTCCAGCTATTGGACCTCCAGGGCACCATTCATGATTCAACTGCAGCCCTTGCACATAGGTAGCCTTGGAGATTAAAGTTCCCAATGGCTACGAAATTTCTGGGTTGTATTCACACTGGGAAGCTTCGAGAGTTATAGGAAACTTGCTTTGATGCATCGGATTCCAGCTACTGGACCTCCAGGGCACCATTCATGATTCAACTGCAGTCCTTGCACATAAGTAGCCTTGGAGATTAAAGTTCCCAATGGCGACGTAATTTCTGGTTTATATTCACACTGGGAAGCTTCGAGAGTTATAGGAAACTCGCTTTGATGCATCGGATTCCAGCTACTGGGCCTCAAGGGCACCATTCGTGATTTAACTGCAGTCCTTGCACATAAGTAGCCTTGGAGATTAAAGTTCCCAATGGCGACGTAATTTCTGGGTTATATTCACACTGGGAAGCTTCGAGAGTTATAGGAAACTTGCTTTGATGCATCGGATTCCAGCTACTGGACCTCCAGGGCACCATTCATGATTCAACTGCAGTCCTTGCACATAAGTAGCCTTGGAGATTAAAGTTCCCAATGTCGACGTAATTTCTGGGTTATATTCACACTGGGAAGCTTCGAGAGTTATAGGAAACTTGCTTTGATGCATCGGATCCCAGCTACTGGACCTCCAGGGCACCATTCATGATTCAGCTGCAGTCCTTGCACATAAGTAGCCATGGAGATTAAAGTTCCCAATGGCGACGTAATTTCTTTGTTATATTCACACTGGGAAGCTTCGAGAGTTATAGGAAACTTGCTTTGATGCATCGGATTCCAGCTACTGGACCTCCAGGGCACCATTCATGATTCAACTGCAGTCCTTGCACATAAGTAGCCTTGGAGGTTAAAGTTCCCAATGTCGACGTAATTTCTGGGTTATACTCACACTGGGAAGCTTCGAGAGTTATAGGAAAGTTCACTTTGATGCATCGGATTCCAGCTACTGGACCTCCAGGGCACCATTCATGATTCAACTGCAGTCCTTGCACATAAGTAGCCTTGGAGATTAAAGTTCCCAATGGCGACGTAATTTCTGGGTTATATTCACACTGGGAAGCTTCGAGAGTTATAGGAAACTTGCTTTGATGCATCGGATTCCAGCTACTGGACCTCCAGGGCACCATTGATGATTCATCTGCAGTCCTTGGACATAAGTTACCTTGGAGATTAAAGTTCTCAATGGCGACGTAATTTCTGGGTTATATTCACACTGGGAAGCTTCGAGAGTTATAGGAAACTTGCTTTGATGCATCGGATTCCAGCTACTGGACCTCAAGGGCACCATTCATGATTCAACTGCAGTCCTTGCACATAAGTAACCTTGGAGATTAAAGTTCCCAATGGCGACGTAATTTCTGGGTTATATTCACACTGGGAAGCTTCGAGAGTTATAGGAAACTTGCTTTGATGCATCGGATTCCAGCTACTGGACCTCCAGGGCACCATTCATGATTCAACTGCAGTCCTTGCACATAAGTAGCCTTGGAGATTAAAGTTCCCAATGGCGACGTAACTTCTGGGTTACATGCACACTGGGAAGCTTCGAGAGTTATAGGAAACTCGCTTTGATGCATCGGATTCCAGCTACTGGACCTCCAGAGCACCATTCAAGATTCAACTGCAGTCCTTGCACATAAGTAGCCTTGGAGATTAAAGTTCCCAATGGCGACGTAATTTGTGGGTTATATTCACACTGGGAAGCTTCGAGAGTTATAGGAAACTTGCTTTGATGCATCGGATTCCAGCTACTGGACCTCCAGGACACCATTCATGATTCAACTGCAGCCTTTGCACATATGTAGCCTTGGAGATTAAAGTTCCCAATGGCGACGTAATTTGTGGGTTATATTCACACTGGGAAGCTTCGAGAGTTATAGGAAAGTTGCTTTGATGCATCGGATTCCAGCTACTGGACCTCCAGGGCACCATTCATGATTCAACTGCAGTCCTTGTACATAAGTAGCCTTGGAGATTAAAGTTCCCATTGGCGCCGTAATTTCTGGGTTATGTTCACACTGGGAAGCTTCGAGAGTTATAGGAAACTTGCTTTGATGCATCGGATTCCAGCTACTGGACCTCCAGGGCACCATTCATGATTCAACTGCAGTCCTTGCACATAAGTAGCCTTGGAGATTAAAGTTCCCAATGGCGACGTAATTTCTGGGTTATATTCACACTGGGAAGCTTCGAGAGTTATAGGAAACTCGCTTTGATGCATCGGATTCCAGCTACTGGACTTCCAGGGCACCATTCATGATTCAACTGCAGCCCTTGCACATAAGTAGCCTTGAAGATTAAAGTTCCCAATGGCGACGTAATTTCTGGGTTATATTCAGACTGGGAAGCTTCGAGAGTTATAGGAAACTTGCTTTGATGCATCGGATTCCAGCTACTGGACCTCCAGGGCACCATTCATGATTCAACTGCAGTCCTTGCACATAAGTAGCCTTGGAGATTAAAGTTCCCAATGGCGACGTAATTTCTGGGTTATATTCACACTGGGAAGCTTCGAGAGTTATAGGAAACTTGCTTTGATGCATCGGATTCCAGCTACTGGACCTCCAGGGCACCATTCATGATTCAACTGCAGCCCTTGCACATATGTAGCCTTGGAGATTAAAGTTCCTAATGGCGACGTAATTTCTGGGTTATATTCACACTGGGAAGCTTCGACAGTTATAGGAAACTTCACTTTGATGCATCGGATTCCAGCTACTGGTCCTCCAGGGCACCATTCATGATTCAACTGCAGTCCTTGCACATAAGTAGCCTTGGAGATTAAAGTTCCCAATGGCGCCGTAATTTCTGGGTTATATTCACACTGGGAAGCTTCGAGAGTTATAGGAAACTTGCTTTGATGCATCGGATTCCAGCTACTGGACCTCCAGGGCACCATTCGTGATTCAACTGCAGTCCTTGCACATAAGTAGCCTTGGAGATTAAAGTTCCCAATGGCGTTGTAATTTCTGGGTTATATTCACACTGGGAAGCTTCGAGAGTTATAGGAAACTTGCTTTGATGCATCGGATTCCAGCTACTGGACCTCCAGGGCACCATTCATGATTCAACTGCAGTCCTTGCACATAAGTAGCCTTGGAGATTAAAGTTCCTAATGGCGACGTAATTTCTGGGTTATATTCACACTGGGAAGCTTCGAGAGTTATAGGAAACTTGCTTTGATGCATCGGATCCCAGCTACTTGACCTCCAGGGCACCATTCATGATTCAACTGCAGTCCTTGCACATAAGTAGCCTTGGAGATTAAAGTTCCCAATGGCGACGTAATTTCTGGGTTATATTCACACTGGGAAGCTTCGAGAGTTATAGGAAACTTGCTTTGATGCATCGGATTCCAGCTACTGGACTTCCACGGCACCATTCATGATTCAACTGCAGTCCTTGCACATAAGTAGCCTTGGAGATTAAAGTTCCCAATGGCGACGTAATTTCTTTGTTATATTCACACTGGGAAGCTTCGAGAGTTAGAGGAAACTTCCTTTGATGCATCGGATTCCAGCTACTGGACCTCGAGGGCACCATTCATGATTCAACTGCAGTCCTTGCACATAAGTAGCCTTGGAGGTTAAAGTTCCCAATGGCGACGTAATTTCTGGGTTATATTCACACTGGGAAGCTTCGAGAGTTATAGGAAACTTGCTTTGATGCATCGGATTCCAGCTACTGGACCTCCAGGGCACCATTCATGATTCAACTGCAGTCCTTGCACATAAGTAGCCTTCGAGATTAAAGTTCCCAATGGCGACGTAATTTCTGGGTTATATTCACACTGGGAAGCTTGGAGAGTTATAGGAAACTCGCTTTGATGCATCGGATTCCAGCTACTGGACCTCCAGGGCACCATTCATGATTCAACTGCAGTCCTTGCACATAAGTAGCCTTGGAGATTAAAGTTCCCAATGGCGACGTAACTTCTGGGTTACATTCACACTGGGAAGCTTCGAGAGTTATAGGAAACTCGCTTTGATGCATCGGATTCCAGCTACTGGGCCTCCAGGGCACCATTCGTGATTTAACTTCAGTCCTTGCACATAAGTAGCCTTGGAGATTAAAGTTCCCAATGGCGACGTAATTTCTGGGTTATATTCACACTGGGAAGCTTCGAGAGTTATAGGAAACTTGCTTTGATGCATCGGATTCCTGCTACTGGACCACCAGGGCACCATTCATGATTCAACTGCAGTCCTTGCACATAAGTAGCCTTGGAGATTAAAGTTCCCAATGGCGACGTAATTTCTGGGTTATACTCACACTGGGAAGCTTCGAGAGTTATAGGAAACTTGCTTTGATGCATCGGATTCCAGCTACTGGACCTCCAGGACACCATTCATGATTCAACTGCAGCCTTTGCACATATGTAGCCTTGGAGATTAAAGTTCCCAATGGCGACGTAATTTGTGGGTTATATTCACACTGGGAAGCTTCGAGAGTTATAGGAAACTTGCTTTGATGCATCGGATTCCAGCTACTGGACCTCCAGGGCACCATTCATGATTCAACTGCAGTCCTTGCACATAAGTAGCCTTGGAGATTAAAGTTCCCAATGGCGACGTAATTTCTGGGTTATATTCACACTGGGAAGCTTCGAGAGTTATAGGAAACTCGCTTTGATGCATCGGTTTCCAGCTACTGGACTTCCAGGGCACCATTCATGATTCAAGTGCAGCCCTTGCACATAAGTAGCCTTGGAGATTAAAGTTCCCAATGGCGACGTAATTTCTGGGTTATATTCAGACTGGGAAGCTTCGAGAGTTATAGGAAACTTGCTTTGATGCATCGGATTCCAGCTACTGGACCTCCAGGGCACCATTCATGATTCAACTGCAGTCCTTGCACATAAGTAGCCTTGGAGATTAAAGTTCCCAATGGCGACGTAATTTCTGGGTTATATTCACACTGGGAAGCTTCGAGAGTTATAGGAAACTTGCTTTGATGCATCGGATTCCAGCTACTGGACCTCCAGGGCACCATTCATGATTCAACTGCAGCCCTTGCACATATGTAGCCTTGGAGATTAAAGTTCCTAATGGCGACGTAATTTCTGGGTTATATTCACACTGGGAAGCTTCGAGAGTTATAGGAAACTTCACTTTGATGCATCGGATTCCAGCTACTGGTCCTCCAGGGCACCATTCATGATTCAACTGCAGTCCTTGCACATAAGTAGCCTTGGAGATTAAAGTTCCCAATGGCGACGTAATTTCTGGGTCATATTCACACTGGAAAGCGTCGAGAGTTATAGGAAACTTGCTTTGATGCATCGGATTCCAGCTACTGGACCTCCAGGGCACCATTCATGATTCAACTGCAGTCCTTGTTCATAAGTAGCCTTGGAGATTAAAGTTCCCAATGGCGACGTAATTTCTGGGTTATATTCACACTGGGAATCTTCGAGAGTTATAGGAAACTTGCTTTGATGCATCGGATTCCAGCTACTGGACCTCCAGGGCACCATTCGTGATTCAACTGCAGTCCTTGCACATAAGTAGCCTTGGAGATTAAAGTTCCCAATGGCGTTGTAATTTCTGGGTTATATTCACACTGGGAAGCTTCGAGAGTTATAGGAAACTTGCTTTGATGCATCGGATTCCAGCTACTGGACCTCCAGGGCACCATTCATGATTCAACTGCAGTCCTTGCACATAAGTAGCCTTGGAGATTAAAGTTCCCAATGGCGACGTAATTTCTGGGTTATATTCACACTGGGAAGCTTCGAGAGTTATAGGAAACTTGCTTTGATGCATCGGATTCCAGCTACTGGACCTCCAGGGCACCATTCATGATTCAACTGCAGTCCTTGCACATAAGTTGCCTTGGAGATTAAAGTTCCCAATGGCGACGTAATTTCTGGGTTATATTCACACTGGGAAGCTTGGAGAGTTATAGGAAACTTGCTTTGATGCATCGGATTCCAGCTACTGGACCTCCAGGGCACCATTCATGATTCAACTGCAGCCCTTGCATATACGTAGCCTTGGAGATTAAAGTTCCCAATGGCGACGTAATTTCTGGGTTATATTCACACTGGGAAGCTTCGAGAGTTATAGGAAACTTGCTTTGATGCATCGGATTCCAGCTACTGGACCTCCAGGGCACCATTCATGATCAACTGCAGTCCTTGCACATAAGTAGCCTTGGAGATTAAAGTTCCCATTGGCGACGTAATTTCTGGGTTATATTCACACTGGGAAGCTTCGAGAGTTATAGGAAACTTGCTTTGATGCATCGGATTCCAGCTACTGGACCTCCAGGGCACCATTCATGTTTCAACTGCAGCCCTTGCACATATGTAGCCTTGGAGATTAAAGTTCCCAATGGCGACGTAATTTCTGGGTTATATTCACACTGGGAAGCTTCGAGAGTTATAGGAAACTTGCTTTGATGCATCGGATTCCAGCTACTGGACCTCCAGGGCACCATTCATGATTCAACTGCAGTCCTTGCACATAAGTAGCCTTGGAGATTTAAGTTCCCAATGGCGACGTAATTTCTGGGTTATATTCACACTGGGAAGCTTCGAGAGTTATAGGAAACTTGCTTTGATGCATCGGATTCCAGCTACTGGACCTCCAGGGCACCATTCATGATTCAACTGCAGTCCTTGCACATAAGTAGCCTTGGAGATTAAAGTTCCCAATGGCGACGTAACTTCTGGGTTACATTCACACTGGGAAGCTTCGAGAGTTATAGGAAACTCGCTTTGATGCATCGGATTCCAGCTACTGGACCTCCAGGGCACCATTCGTGATTTAACTTCAGTCCTTGCACATAAGTAGCCTTGGAGATTAAAGTTCCCAATGGCGACGTAATTTCTGGGTTATATTCAGACTGGGAAGCTTCGAGAGTTATAGGAAACTTGCTTTGATGCATCGGATTCCAGCTACTGGACCTCCAGGGCACCATTCATGATTCAACTGCAGTCCTTGCACATAAGTAGCCTTGGAGATTAAAGTTCCCAATAGCGACGTAATTTCTGGGTTATATTCACACTGGGAAGCTTCGAGAGTTATAGGAAACTCGCTTTGATGCATCGGATTCCAGCTACTGGACTTCCAGGGCACCATTCATGATTCAACTGCAGCCCTTGCACATAAGTAGCCTTGAAGATTAAAGTTCCCAATGGCGACGTAATTTCTGGGTTATATTCAGACTGGGAAGCTTCGAGAGTTATAGGAAACTTGCTTTGATGCATCGGATTCCAGCTACTGGACCTCCAGGGCACCATTCATGATTCAACTGCAGTCCTTGCACATAAGTAGCCTTGGAGATTAAAGTTCCCAATGGCGACGTAATTTCTGGGTTATATTCACACTGGGAAGCTTCGAGAGTTATAGGAAACTTGCTTTGATGCATCGGATTCCAGCTACTGGACCTCCAGGGCACCATTCATGATTCAACTGCAGCCCTTGCACATATGTAGCCTTGGAGATTAAAGTTCCTAATGGCGACGTAATTTCTGGGTTATATTCACACTGGGAAGCTTCGACAGTTATAGGAAACTTCACTTTGATGCATCGGATTCCAGCTACTGGTCCTCCAGGGCACCATTCATGATTCAACTGCAGTCCTTGCACATAAGTAGCCTTGGAGATTAAAGTTCCCAATGGCGCCGTAATTTCTGGGTTATATTCACACTGGGAAGCTTCGAGAGTTATAGGAAACTTGCTTTGATGCATCGGATTCCAGCTACTGGACCTCCAGGGCACCATTCGTGATTCAACTGCAGTCCTTGCACATAAGTAGCCTTGGAGATTAAAGTTCCCAATGGCGTTGTAATTTCTGGGTTATATTCACACTGGGAAGCTTCGAGAGTTATAGGAAACTTGCTTTGATGCATCGGATTCCAGCTACTGGACCTCCAGGGCACGATTCATGATTCAACTGCAGTCCTTGCACATAAGTAGCCTTGGAGATTAAAGTTCCTAATGGCGACGTAATTTCTGGGTTATATTCACACTGGGAAGCTTCGAGAGTTATAGGAAACTTGCTTTGATGCATCGGATCCCAGCTACTTGACCTCCAGGGCACCATTCATGATTCAACTGCAGTCCTTGCACATAAGTAGCCTTGGAGATTAAAGTTCCCAATGGCGACGTAATTTCTGGGTTATATTCACACTGGGAAGCTTCGAGAGTTATAGGAAACTTGCTTTGATGCATCGGATTCCAGCTACTGGACTTCCACGGCACCATTCATGATTCAACTGCAGTCCTTGCACATAAGTAGCCTTGGAGATTAAAGTTCCCAATGGCGACGTAATTTCTTTGTTATATTCACACTGGGAAGCTTCGAGAGTTAGAGGAAACTTCCTTTGATGCATCGGATTCCAGCTACTGGACCTCGAGGGCACCATTCATGATTCAACTGCAGTCCTTGCACATAAGTAGCCTTGGAGGTTAAAGTTCCCAATGGCGACGTAATTTCTGGGTTATATTCACACTGGGAAGCTTCGAGAGTTATAGGAAACTTGCTTTGATGCATCGGATTCCAGCTACTGGACCTCCAGGGCACCATTCATGATTCAACTGCAGTCCTTGCACATAAGTAGCCTTCGAGATTAAAGTTCCCAATGGCGACGTAATTTCTGGGTTATATTCACACTGGGAAGCTTGGAGAGTTATAGGAAACTCGCTTTGATGCATCGGATTCCAGCTACTGGACCTCCAGGGCACCATTCATGATTCAACTGCAGTCCTTGCACATAAGTAGCCTTGGAGATTAAAGTTCCCAATGGCGACGTAACTTCTGGGTTACATTCACACTGGGAAGCTTCGAGAGTTATAGGAAACTCGCTTTGATGCATCGGATTCCAGCTACTGGGCCTCCAGGGCACCATTCGTGATTTAACTTCAGTCCTTGCACATAAGTAGCCTTGGAGATTAAAGTTCCCAATGGCGACGTAATTTCTGGGTTATATTCACACTGGGAAGCTTCGAGAGTTATAGGAAACTTGCTTTGATGCATCGGATTCCTGCTACTGGACCACCAGGGCACCATTCATGATTCAACTGCAGTCCTTGCACATAAGTAGCCTTGGAGATTAAAGTTCCCAATGGCGACGTAATTTCTGGGTTATACTCACACTGGGAAGCTTCGAGAGTTATAGGAAACTTGCTTTGATGCATCGGATTCCAGCTACTGGACCTCCAGGACACCATTCATGATTCAACTGCAGCCTTTGCACATATGTAGCCTTGGAGATTAAAGTTCCCAATGGCGACGTAATTTGTGGGTTATATTCACACTGGGAAGCTTCGAGAGTTATAGGAAAGTTGCTTTGATGCATCGGATTCCAGCTACTGGACCTCCAGGGCACCATTCATGATTCAACTGCAGTCCTTGCACATAAGTAGCCTTGGAGATTAAAGTTCCCAATGGCGACGTAATTTCTGGGTTATATTCACACTGGGAAGCTTCGAGAGTTATAGGAAACTCGCTTTGATGCATCGGTTTCCAGCTACTGGACTTCCAGGGCACCATTCATGATTCAAGTGCAGCCCTTGCACATAAGTAGCCTTGGAGATTAAAGTTCCCAATGGCGACGTAATTTCTGGGTTATATTCAGACTGGGAAGCTTCGAGAGTTATAGGAAACTTGCTTTGATGCATCGGATTCCAGCTACTGGACCTCCAGGGCACCATTCATGATTCAACTGCAGTCCTTGCACATAAGTAGCCTTGGAGATTAAAGTTCCCAATGGCGACGTAATTTCTGGGTTATATTCACACTGGGAAGCTTCGAGAGTTATAGGAAACTTGCTTTGATGCATCGGATTCCAGCTACTGGACCTCCAGGGCACCATTCATGATTCAACTGCAGCCCTTGCACATATGTAGCCTTGGAGATTAAAGTTCCTAATGGCGACGTAATTTCTGGGTTATATTCACACTGGGAAGCTTCGAGAGTTATAGGAAACTTCACTTTGATGCATCGGATTCCAGCTACTGGTCCTCCAGGGCACCATTCATGATTCAACTGCAGTCCTTGCACATAAGTAGCCTTGGAGATTAAAGTTCCCAATGGCGACGTAATTTCTGGGTTATATTCACACTGGAAAGCGTCGAGAGTGATAGGAAACTTGCTTTGATGCATCGGATTCCAGCTACTGGACCTCCAGGGCACCATTCATGATTCAACTGCAGTCCTTGTTCATAAGTAGCCTTGGAGATTAAAGTTCCCAATGGCGACGTAATTTCTGGGTTATATTCACACTGGGAATCTTCGAGAGTTATAGGAAACTTGCTTTGATGCATCGGATTCCAGCTACTGGACCTCCAGGGCACCTTTCGTGATTCAACTGCAGTCCTTGCACATAAGTAGCCTTGGAGATTAAAGTTCCCAATGGCGTTGTAATTTCTGGGTTATATTCACACTGGGAAGCTTCGAGAGTTATAGGAAACTTGCTTTGATGCATCGGATTCCAGCTACTGGACCTCCAGGGCACCATTCATGATTCAACTGCAGTCCTTGCACATAAGTAGCCTTGGAGATTAAAGTTCCCAATGGCGACGTAATTTCTGGGTTATATTCACACTGGGAAGCTTCGAGAGTTATAGGAAACTTGCTTTGATGCATCGGATTCCAGCTACTGGACCTCCAGGGCACCATTCATGATTCAACTGCAGTCCTTGCACATAAGTTGCCTTGGAGATTAAAGTTCCCAATGGCGACGTAATTTCTGGGTTATATTCACACTGGGAAGCTTGGAGAGTTATAGGAAACTTGCTTTGATGCATCGGATTCCAGCTACTGGACCTCCAGGGCACCATTCATGATTCAACTGCAGCCCTTGCATATACGTAGCCTTGGAGATTAAAGTTCCCAATGGCGACGTAATTTCTGGGTTATATTCACACTGGGAAGCTTCGAGAGTTATAGGAAACTTGCTTTGATGCATCGGATTCCAGCTACTGGACCTCCAGGGCACCATTCATGATCAACTGCAGTCCTTGCACATAAGTAGCCTTGGAGATTAAAGTTCCCATTGGCGACGTAATTTCTGGGTTATATTCACACTGGGAAGCTTCGAGAGTTATAGGAAACTTGCTTTGATGCATCGGATTCCAGCTACTGGACCTCCAGGGCACCATTCATGTTTCAACTGCAGCCCTTGCACATATGTAGCCTTGGAGATTAAAGTTCCCAATGGCGACGTAATTTCTGGGTTATATTCACACTGGGAAGCTTCGAGAGTTATAGGAAACTTGCTTTGATGCATCGGATTCCAGCTACTGGACCTCCAGGGCACCATTCATGATTCAACTGCAGTCCTTGCACATAAGTAGCCTTGGAGATTTAAGTTCCCAATGGCGACGTAATTTCTGGGTTATATTCACACTGGGAAGCTTCGAGAGTTATAGGAAACTTGCTTTGATGCATCGGATTCCAGCTACTGGACCTCCAGGGCACCATTCATGATTCAACTGCAGTCCTTGCACATAAGTAGCCTTGGAGATTAAAGTTCCCAATGGCGACGTAACTTCTGGGTTACATTCACACTGGGAAGCTTCGAGAGTTATAGGAAACTCGCTTTGATGCATCGGATTCCAGCTACTGGACCTCCAGGGCACCATTCGTGATTTAACTTCAGTCCTTGCACATAAGTAGCCTTGGAGATTAAAGTTCCCAATGGCGACGTAATTTCTGGGTTATATTCACACTGGGAAGCTTCGAGAGTTATAGGAAACTTGCTTTGATGCATCGGATTCCTGCTACTGGACCACCAGGGCACCATTCATGATTCAACTGCAGTCCTTGCACATAAGTAGCCTTGGAGATTAAAGTTCCCAATGGCGACGTAATTTCTGGGTTATACTCACACTGGGAAGCTTCGAGAGTTATAGGAAACTTGCTTTGATGCATCGGATTCCAGCTACTGGACCTCCAGGACACCATTCATGATTCAACTGCAGCCTTTGCACATATGTAGCCTTGGAGATTAAAGTTCCCAATGGCGACGTAATTTGTGGGTTATATTCACACTGGGAAGCTTCGAGAGTTATAGGAAAGTTGCTTTGATACATCGGATTCCAGCTACTGGACCTCCAGGGCACCATTCATGATTCAACTGCAGTCCTTGCACATAAGTAGCCTTGGAGATTAAAGTTCCCAATGGCGACGTAATTTCTGGGTTATGTTCACACTGGGAAGCTTCGAGAGTTATAGGAAACTTGCTTTGATGCATCGGATTCCAGCTACTGGACCTCCAGGGCACCATTCATGATTCAACTGCAGTCCTTGCACATAAGTAGCCTTGGAGATTAAAGTTCCCAATGGCGACGTAATTTCTGGGTTATATTCACACTGGGAAGCTTCGAGAGTTATAGGAAACTCGCTTTGATGCATCGGATTCCAGCTACTGGACTTCCAGGGCACCATTCATGATTCAACTGCAGCCCTTGCACATAAGTAGCCTTGGAGATTAAAGTTCCCAATGGCGACGTAATTTCTGGGTTATATTCAGACTGGGAAGCTTCGAGAGTTATAGGAAACTTGCTTTGATGCATCGGATTCCAGCTACTGGACCTCCAGGGCACCATTCATGATTCAACTGCAGTCCTTGCACATAAGTAGCCTTGGAGATTAAAGTTCCCAATGGCGACGTAATTTCTGGGTTATATTCACACTGGGAAGCTTCGAGAGTTATAGGAAACTTGCTTTGATGCATCGGATTCCAGCTACTGGACCTCCAGGGCACCATTCATGATTCAACTGCAGCCCTTGCACATATGTAGCCTTGGAGATTAAAGTTCCTAATGGCGACGTAATTTCTGGGTTATATTCACACTGGGAAGCTTCGAGAGTTATAGGAAACTTCACTTTGATGCATCGGATTCCAGCTACTGGTCCTCCAGGGCACCATTCATGATTCAACTGCAGTCCTTGCACATAAGTAGCCTTGGAGATTAAAGTTCCCAATGGCGACGTAATTTCTGGGTTATATTCACACTGGAAAGCGTCGAGAGTTATAGGAAACTTGCTTTGATGCATCGGATTCCAGCTACTGGACCTCCAGGGCACCATTCATGATTCAACTGCAGTCCTTGTTCATAAGTAGCCTTGGAGATTAAAGTTCCCAATGGCGACGTAATTTCTGGGTTATATTCACACTGGGAATCTTCGAGAGTTATAGGAAACTTGCTTTGATGCATCGGATTCCAGCTACTGGACCTCCAGGGCACCATTCGTGATTCAACTGCAGTCCTTGCACATAAGTAGCCTTGGAGATTAAAGTTCCCAATGGCGTTGTAATTTCTGGGTTATATTCACACTGGGAAGCTTCGAGAGTTATAGGAAACTTGCTTTGATGCATCGGATTCCAGCTACTGGACCTCCAGGGCACCATTCATGATTCAACTGCAGTCCTTGCACATAAGTAGCCTTGGAGATTAAAGTTCCCAATGGCGACGTAATTTCTGGGTTATATTCACACTGGGAAGCTTCGAGAGTTATAGGAAACTTGCTTTGATGCATCGGATTCCAGCTACTGGACCTCCAGGGCACCATTCATGATTCAACTGCAGTCCTTGCACATAAGTTGCCTTGGAGATTAAAGTTCCCAATGGCGACGTAATTTCTGGGTTATATTCACACTGGGAAGCTTGGAGAGTTATAGGAAACTTGCTTTGATGCATCGGATTCCAGCTACTGGACCTCCAGGGCACCATTCATGATTCAACTGCAGCCCTTGGATATACGTAGCCTTGGAGATTAAAGTTCCCAATGGCGACGTAATTTCTGGGTTATATTCACACTGGGAAGCTTCGAGAGTTATAGGAAACTTGCTTTGATGCATCGGATTCCAGCTACTGGACCTCCAGGGCACCATTCATGATCAACTGCAGTCCTTGCACATAAGTAGCCTTGGAGATTAAAGTTCCCATTGGCGACGTAATTTCTGGGTTATATTCACACTGGGAAGCTTCGAGAGTTATAGGAAACTTGCTTTGATGCATCGGATTCCAGCTACTGGACCTCCAGGGCACCATTCATGTTTCAACTGCAGCCCTTGCACATATGTAGCCTTGGAGATTAAAGTTCCCAATGGCGACGTAATTTCTGGGTTATATTCACACTGGGAAGCTTCGAGAGTTATAGGAAACTTGCTTTGATGCATCGGATTCCAGCTACTGGACCTCCAGGGCACCATTCATGATTCAACTGCAGTCCTTGCACATAAGTAGCCTTGGAGATTTAAGTTCCCAATGGCGACGTAATTTCTGGGTTATATTCACACTGGGAAGCTTCGAGAGTTATAGGAAACTTGCTTTGATGCATCGGATTCCAGCTACTGGACCTCCAGGGCACCATTCATGATTCAACTGCAGTCCTTGCACATAAGTAGCCTTGGAGATTAAAGTTCCCAATGGCGACGTAATTTCTGGGTTATATTCACACTGGGACGCTTCGAGAGTTATAGGAAACTTGCTTTGATGCATCGGATTCCAGCTACTGGACCTCCAGGGCACCATTCATGATTCAACTGCAGTCCTTGCACATAAGTAGCCTTGGAGATTAAAGTTCCCAATGGCGACGTAATTTCTGGGTTATATTCACACTGGGAAGCTTCGAGAGTTATAGGAAACTTGCTTTGATGCATCGGATTCCAGCTACAGGACCTCCAGGGCACCATTCATGATTCAACTGCAGCCCTTGCACATAAGTAGCCTTGGAGATTAAAGTTCCCAATGGCGACGTAATTTCTGGGTTATATTCACACTGGGAAGCTTCGAGAGTTATAGGAAACTCGCTTTGATGCATCGGATTCCAGCTACTGGACCTCCAGGGCAGCATTCATGATTCAACTGCAGTCCTTGCACATAAGTAGCCTTGGAGATTAAAGTTCCCAATGGCGACGTAATTTCTGGGTTATATTCACACTGGGAAGCTTGGAGAGTTATAGGAAACTCGCTTTGATGCATCGGATTCCAGCTACTGGACCTCCAGGGCACCATTCATGATTCAACTGCAGTCCTTGCACATAAGTAGCCTTGGAGATTAAAGTTCCCAATGGCGACGTAATTTCTGGGTTATATTCACACTGGGAAGCTTCGAGAGTTATAGGAAACTTGCTTTGATGCATCGGATTCCAGCTACTGGACCTCCAGGGCACCATTCATGATTCAACTGCAGTCCTTGCACATAAGTAGCCTTGGAGATTAAAGTTCCCAATGGCGACGTAATTTCTGGGTTATATTCACACTGGGACGCTTCGAGAGTTATAGGAAACTTGCTTTGATGCATCGGATTCCAGCTACTGGACCTCCAGGGCACCATTCATGATTCAACTGCAGTCCTTGCACATAAGTAGTCTTGGAGATTAAAGTTCCCAATGGCGACGTAATTTCTGGGTTATGTTCACACTGGGAAGCTTCGAGAGTTATAGGAAACTTGCTTTGATGCATCGGATTCCAGCTACTGGACCTCCAGGACACCATTCATGATTCAACTGCAGCCTTTGCACATATGTAGCCTTGGAGATTAAAGTTCCCAATGGCGACGTAATTTGTGGATTATATTCACACTGGGAAGCTTCGAGAGTTATAGGAAACTTGCTTTGATGCATCGGATTCCAGCTACTGGACCTCCAGGGCACCATTCATGATTCAACTGCAGTCCTGGCACATAAGTAGCCTTGGAGATTAAAGTTCCCAATGGCGCCGTAATTTCTGGGTTATATTCACATTGGGAAGCTTCGAGAGTTATAGGAAACTGGCTTTGATGCATCGGATTCCAGCTACTGGACCTCCAGGGCACCATTCATGATTCAACTGCAGTCCTTGCACATAAGTAGCCTTGGAGATTAAAGTTCCCAATGGCGACGTAATTTCTGGGTTATATTCACACTGGGAAGCTTCGAGAGTTATAGGAAACTCGCTTTGATGCATCGGATTCCAGCTACTGGACTTCCAGGGCACCATTCATGATTCAACTGCAGCCCTTGCACATAAGTAGCCTTGGAGATTAAAGTTCCCAATGGCGACGTAATTTCTGGGTTATATTCACACTGGGAAGCTTCGAGAGTTATAGAAAACTTGCTTTGATGCATCGGATTCCAGCTACTGGACCTCCAGGGCACCATTCATGATTCAACTGCAGTCCTTGCACATAAGTAGCCTTGGAGATTAATGTTCCCAATGGCGACGTAATTTCTGGGTTATATTCACACTGGGAAGCTTCGAGAGTTATAGGAAACTTGCTTTGATGCATCGGATTCCAGCTACTGGACCTCCAGGGCACCATTCATGATTCAACTGCAGCCTTTGCACATATGTAGCCTTGGAGATTAAAGTTCCTAATGGCGACGTAATTTATGGGTTATATTCACACTGGGAAGCTTCGAGAGTTATAGGAAACTTCACTTTGATGCATCGGATTCCAGCTACTGGACCTCCAGGGCACCATTCATGATTCAACTGCAGTCCTTGCACATAAGTAGCCTTGGAGATTAAAGTTCCCAATAACGTTGTAATTTCTGGGTTATATTCACACTGGGAAGCTTCGACAGTTATAGGAAACTTGCTTTGATGCATCGGATTCCAGCTACTGGACCTCCAGGGCACCATTCATGATTCAACTGCAGTCCTTGCACATAAGTAGCCTTGGAGATTAAAGTTCCCAATGGCGACGTAATTTCTGGGTTATATTCACACTGGGAAGCTTCGAGAGTTATAAGAAACTTGCTTTGATGCATCGGATTCCAGCTACTGGACCTCCAGGGCACCATTCATGATTCAACTGCAGTCCTTGCACATAAGTAGCCTTGGAGGTTAAAGTTCCCAATGGCGACGTAATTTATGGGTTATATTCACACTGGGAAGCTTCGAGAGTTATAGGAAACTTGCTTTGATGCATCGGATTCCAGCTACTGGACCTCCAGGGCACCATTCATGTTTCAACTGCAGCCCTTGCACATATGTAGCCTTGGAGATTAAAGTTCCCAATGGCGACGTAATTTCTGGGTTATATTCACACTGGGAAGCTTCGAGAGTTATAGGAAACTTGCTTTGATGCATCGGATTCCAGCTACTGGACCTCCAGGGCACCATTCGTGATTCAACTGCAGTCCTTGCACATAAGTAGCCTTGGAGATTAAAGTTCCCATTGGCGACGTAATTTCTGGGTTATATTCACACTGGGAAGCTTCGAGAGTTATAGGAAACTTGCTTTGATGCATCGGATTCCAGCTACTGGACCTCCAGGGCACCATTCATGTTTCAACTGCAGCACTTGAACATATGTAGCCTTGGAGATTAAAGTTCCCAATGGCGACGTAATTTCTGGGTTATATTCACACTGGGAAGCTTCGAGAGTTATAGGAAACTTGCTTTGATGCATCGGATTCCAGCTACTGGACCTCCAGGGCACCATTCATGATTCAACTGCAGTCCTTGCACATAAGTAGCCTTGGAGATTAAAGTTCCCAATGGCGACGTAATTTCTGGGTTATATTCACACTGGGAAGCTTCGAGAGTTGTAGGAAACTCACTTTGATGCATCGGATTCCAGCTACTGGACCTCCAGGGCACCATTCATGATTCAACTGCAGTCCTTGCACATAAGTAGCCTTGGAGATTAAAGTTCCCAATGGCGACGTAATTTCTGGGTTATATTCACACTGGGAAGCTTCGAGAGTTATAGAAAACTTGCTTTGATGCATCGGATTCCAGCTACTGGACCTCCAGGGCACCATTCATGATTCAACTGCAGTCCTTGCACATAAGTAGCATTGGAGATTAAAGTTCCCAATGGCGACGTAATTTCTGGGTTATATTCACACTGGGAAGCTTCGAGAGTTATGGGAAACTTGCTTTGATGCATCGGATTCCAGTTACTGGACCTCCAGGGCACCATTCATGATTCAACTGCAGTCCTTGCACATAAGTAGCCTTGGAGATTAAAGTTCCCAATGGCGACGTAATTTCTGGGTTATATTCACACTGGGAAGCTTCGAGAGTTATAGGAAACTCGCTTTGATGCATCGGATTCCAGCTACTGGACTTCCAGGGCACCATTCATGATTCAACTGCAGCCCTTGCACATAAGTAGCCTTGGAGATTAAAGTTCCCAATGGCGACGTAATTTCTGGGTTATATTCACACTGGGAAGCTTCGAGAGTTATAGGAAACTTGCTTTGATGCATCGGATTCCAGCTACTGGACCTCCAGGGCACCATTCATGATTCAACTGCAGTCCTTGCACATAAGTAGCCTTGGAGATTAAAGTTCCCAATGGCGACGTAATTTCTGGGTTATATTCACACTGGGAAGCTTCGAGAGTTATAGGAAACTTGCTTTGATGCATCGGATTCCAGCTACTGGACCTCCAGGGCACCATTCATGATTCAACTGCAGCCCTTGCACATATGTAGCCTTGGAGATTAAAGTTCCTAATGGCGACGTAATTTCTGGGTTATATTCACACTGGGAAGCTTCGAGAGTTATAGGAAACTTCACTTTGATGCATCGGATTCCAGCTACTGGACCTCCAGGGCACCATTCATGATTCAACTGCAGTCCTTACACATAAGTAGCTTTGGAGATTAAAGTTCCCAATGGCGACGTAATTTCTGGGTTATATTCACACTGGAAAGCTTCGAGAGTTATAGGAAACTTGCTTTGATGCATCGGATTCCAGCTACTGGACCTCCAGGGCACCATCCATGATTCAACTGCAGTCCTTGCACATAAGTAGCCTTGGAGATTAAAGTTCCCAATGGCGCCGTAATTTCTGGGATATATTCACACTGGGAAGCTTCGAGAGTTATAGGAAACTTGCTTTGATGCATCGGATTCCAGCTACTGGACCTCCAGGGCACCATTCGTGATTCAACTGCAGTCCTTGCACATAAGTAGCCTTGGAGATTAAAGTTCCCAATGGCGACGTAATTTCTGGGTTATATTCACACTGGGAAGCTTCGAGAGTTATAGGAAACTTGCTTTGATGCATCGGATTCCAGCTACTGGACCTCCAGGGCACCATTCATGATTCAACTGCAGTCCTTGCACATAAGTAGCCTTGGAGATTAAAGTTCCCATTGGCGACGTAATTTCTGGGTTATATTCACACTGGGAAGCTTCGAGAGTTATAGGAAACTTGCTTTGATGCATCGGATTCCAGCTACTGGACCTCCAGGGCACCATTCATGTTTCAACTGCAGCCCTTGCACATATGTAGCCTTATAGATTACAGTTCCCAATGGCGACGTAATTTCTGGGTTATATTCACACTGGGAAGCTTCGAGAGTTATAGGAAACTTGCTTTGATGCATCGGATTCCAGCTACTGGACCTCCAGGGCACCATTCAAGATTCAACTGCAGTCCATGCACATAAGTAGCCTTGGAGATTAAAGTTCCCAATGGCGACGTAATTTCTGGGTTATATTCACACTGGGAAGCTTCGAGAGTTGTAAGAAACTCACTTTGATGCATCGGATTCCAGCTACTGGACCTCCAGGGCACCATTCGTGATTTAACTTCAGTCCTTGCACATAAGTAGCCTTGGAGATTAAAGTTCCCAATGGCGACGTAATTTCTGGGTTATATTCACACTGGGAAGCTTCGAGAGTTATAGGAAACTTGCTTTGATGCATCGGATTCCAGCTACTGGACTTCCAGGGCACCATTCATGATTCAACTGCAGTCGTTGCACATAAGTAGCCTTAGAGATTAAAGTTCCCAATGGCTACGTAATTTCTGGGTTATATTCACACTGGGAAGCTTCGAGAGTTATAGGAAACTTGCTTTGATGCATCGGATTCCAGCTACTGGACCTCCAGGGCACCATTCATGATTCAACTGCAGTCCTTGCACATAAGTAGCCTTGGAGATTCAAGTTCCCAATGGCGACGTAATTTCTGGGATATATTCACACTGGGAAGCTTCGAGAGTTATAGGAAACTTGCTTTGATGCATCGGATTCCAGCTACTGGACCTCCAGGGCACCATTCATGATTCAACTGCAGCCCTTGCACATAAGTAGCCTTGGAGATTAAAGTTCCCAATGGCGACGTAATTTCTGGGTTATATTCACACTGGGAAGCTTCGAGAGTTATAGGAAGCTCGCTTTGATGCATCGGATTCCAGCTACTGGACCTCCAGGGCACCATTCATGATTCAACTGCAGTCCTTGCACATAAGTAGCCTTGGAGATTAAAGTTCCCAATGGCGACGTAATTTCTGGGTTGTATTCACACTGGGAAGCTTCGAGAGTTATAGGAAACTCGCTTTGATGCATCGGATTCCAGCTACTGGACCTCCAGGGCACCATTCATGATTCAACTGCAGTCCTTGCACATAAGTAGCCTTGGAGATTAAAGTTCCCAATGGCGACGTAATTTCAGGGTTATATTCACACTGGGAAGCTTCGAGAGTTATAGGAAACTTGCTTTGATGCATCGGACTCCAGCTACTGGACCTCCAGGGCACCATTCATGATTCAACTGCAGTCCTTGCACATAAGTAGTCTTGGAGATTAAAGTTCCCAATGGCGACGTAATTTCTGGGTTATATTCACACTGGGAAGCTTCGAGAGTTATAGGAAACTTGCTTTGATGCATCGGATTCCAGCTACTGGACCTCCAGGGCACCATTCATGATTCAACTGCAGCCCTTGCATATAAGTAGCCTTGGAGATTAAAGTTCCCAATGGCGACTTAATTTCTGGGTTATATTCACACTGGGAAGCTTCGAGAGTTATAGGAAACTTGCTTTGATGCATCGGATTCCAGCTACTGGACCTCCAGGGCACCATTCATGATTCAACTGCAGTCCTTGCACATAAGTAGCCTTGGAGATTAAAGTTCCCAATGGCGCCGTAATTTCTGGGTTATATTCACACTGGAAAGCTTCGAGAGTTATAGGAAACTTGCTTTGATGCATCGGATTCCAGCTACTGGACCTCCTGGGCACCATTCTAGATTCAACTGCAGTCCTTGCACATAAGTAGCCTTGGAGATTAAAGTTCCCAATGGCGACGTAATTTCTGGGTTATATTCACGCTGGGAAGCTTCGAGAGTTATAGGAAACTTGCTTTGATGCATCTGATTCCAGCTACTGGACCTCCAGGGCACCATTCATGATTCAACTGCAGTCCTTGCACATACGTAGCCTTGGAGATTAAAGTTCCCAATGGCGACGTAATTTCTGGGTTATATTCACACTGGGAAGCTTCGAGAGTTATAGGAAACTTGCTTTGATGCATCGGATTCCAGCTACTGGACCTCCAGGGCACCATTCATGATTCAACTGCAGTTCTTGCACATAAGTAGCCTTGGAGATTAAAGTGCCCAATGGCGACGTAATTTGTGGGTTATATTCACACTGGGAAGCTTCGAGAGTTATAGGAAACTTGCTTTGATGCATCGGATTCCAGCTACTGGACCTCCAGGGCACCATTCATGATTCAACTGCAGTCCTTGCACATAAGTAGCCTTGGAGATTAAAGTTCCCAATGGCGACGTAATTTCTGGGTTATATTCACACTGGGAAGCTTTGAGAGTTATAGAAAAATCGCTTTGATGCATCGGATTCCAGCTACTGGACCTCCAGGGCACCATTCATGATTCAACTGCAGTCCTTGCACATAAGTAGCCTTGGAGATTAAAGTTCCCAATGGCGACGTAATTTCTGGGTTATACTCACACTTGGAAGCTTCGAGAATTATAGGAAACTTGCTTTGATGCATCGGATTCCAGCTACTGGACCTCCAGGGCACCATCCATGATTCAACTGCAGTCCTTGCACATAAGTAGCCTTGGAGATTAAAGTTCCCAATGGCGCCGTAATTTCTGGGTTATATTCACACTGGGAAGCTTCGAGAGTTATGGGAAACTTGCTTTGATGCATCGGATTCCAGCTACTGGACCTCCAGGGCACCATTCATGATTCAACTGCAGTCCTTGCACATAAGTAGCCTTGGAGATTAAAGTTCCCAACGGCGACGTAATTTCTGGGTTATATTCACACTGGGAAGCTTCGAGAGTTATAGGAAACATGCTTTGATGCATCGGATTCCAGCTACTGGACCTCCAGGGCACCATTCATGATTCAACTGCAGTCCTTGCACATAAGTAGCCTTGGAGGTTAAAGTTCCCAATGGCGACGTAATTTCTGGGTTATATTCACACTGGGAAGCTTCGAGAGTTATAGGAAACTTGCTTTGATGCATCGGATTCCAGCTACTGGACCTCCAGGGCACCATTCATGATTCAACTGCAGTCCTTGCACATAAGTAGCCTTTTAGATTAAAGTTCCCAATGGCGACGTAATTTCTTTGTTATATTCACACTGGGAAGCTTCGAGAGTTATAGGAAACTTGCTTTGATGCATCAGATTCCAGCTACTGGACCTCCAGGGCACCATTCATGATTCAACTGCAGTCCTTGCACATAAGTAGCCTTGGAGGTTAAAGTTCCCAATGTCGACGTAATTTCTGGGATATATTCACACTGGGAAGCTTCGAGAGTTATAGGAAACTTGACTTTGATGCATCGGATTCCAGCTACTGGACCTCCAGGGCACCATTCATGATTCAACTGCAGTCCTTGCACATAAGTAGCCTTGGAGATTAAAGTTCCCAATGGCGACGTAATTTCTGGGTTATATTCACACTGGGAAGCTTCGAGAGTTATAGGAAACTTGCTTTGATGCATCGGATTCCAGCTACTGGACCTCCAGGGCACCATTCATGATTCAACTGCAGTCCTTGCACATAAGTAGCCTTGGGGATTAAAGTTCCCATTGGCGACGTAATTTCTGGGTTATATTCACACTGGGAAGCTTCGAGAGTTATAGGAAACTTGCTTTGATGCATCGGATTCCAGCTACTGGACCTCCAGGGCACCATTCATGATTCAACTGCAGCCTTTGCACATAAGTAGCCTTGGAGATTAAAGTTCCCAATGGCGACGTAATTTCTGGGTTATATTCACACTGGGAAGCTTCGAGAGTGATAGGAAACTCGCTTTGATGCATCGGATTCCAGCTACTGGACCTCCAGGGCACCATTCATGATTCAACTGCAGTCCTTGCACATAAGTAGCCTTGGAGATTAAAGTTCCCAATGGCGACGTAATTTCTGGGTTACATTCACACTGGGAAGCTTCGAGAGTTATAGGAAACTCGCTTTGATGCATCGGATTCCAGCTACTGGACCTCCAGGGCACCATTCAAGATTCAACTGCAGTCCTTGCACATAAGTAGCCTTGGAGATTAAAGTTCCCAATGGCGACGTAATTTCTGGGTTATATTCACACTGGGAAGCTTCGAGAGTTATAGGAAACTTGCTTTGATGCATCGGATTCCAGCTACTGGACCTCCAGGGCACCATTCATGATTCAACTGCAGTCCTTGCACATAAGTAGCCTTGGAGATTAAAGTTCCTAATGGCGACGTAATTTCTGGGTTATATTCACACTGGGAAGCTTCGAGAGTTATAGGAAACTTGCTTTGATGCATCGGATTCCAGCTACTGGACCTCCAGGACACCATTCATGATTCAACTGCAGCCTTTGCACATATGTAGCCTTGGAGATTAAAGTTCCCAATGGCGACGTAAATTGTGGGTTATATTCACACTGGGAAGCTTCGAGAGTTATAGGAAACTTGCTTTGATGCGTCGGATTCCAGCTACTGGACCTCCAGGGCACCATTCATGATTCAACTGCAGTCCTTGCACATAAGTAGCCTTGGAGATTAAAGTTCCCAATGGCGCAGTAATTTCTGGGTTATATTCACACTGGGAAGCTTCGAGAGTTATAGCAAACTTGCTTTGATGCATCGGATTCCAGCTACTGGACCTCCAGGGCACCATTCATGATTCAACTGCAGTCCTTGCACATAAGTAGCCTTTGAGATTAAAGTTCCCAATGGCGACGTAATTTCTGGGTTATATTCACACTGGGAAGCTTCGAGAGTTATAGGAAACTCGCTTTGATGCATCGGATTCCAGCTACTGGACCTCCAGGGCACCATTCATGATTCAACTGCAGCCCTTACACATAAGTAGCCTTGGAGATTAAAGTTCCCAATGGCGACGTAATTTCTGGGCTATATTCACACTGGGAAGCTTCGAGAGTTACAGGAAACTTGCTTTGATGCATCGGATTCCAGCTACTGGACCTCCAGGGCACCATTCATGATTCAACTGCAGTCCTTGCACGTAAGTAGCCTTGGAGATTAAAGTTCCCAATGGCGACGTAATTTCTGGGTTATATTCACACTGGGAAGCTTCGAGAGTTATAGGAAACTTGCTTTGATGCATCGGATTCCAGCTACTGGACCTCCAGGGCACCATTCATGATTCAACTGCAGCCCTTGCACATATGTAGCCTTGGAGATTAAAGTTCCCAATGGCGACGTAATTTCTGGGTTATATTCACACTGGGAAGCTTCGAGAGTTATAGGAAACTTCACTTTGATGCATCGGATTCCAGCTACTGGACCTCCAGGGCACCATTCATGATTCAACTGCAGTCCTTGCACATAAGTAGCCTTGGAGATTAAAGTTCCCAATGGCGACGTAATTTCTGGGTTATATTCACACTGGGAAGCTTCGAGAGTTATAGAAAACTTGCTTTGATGCATCGGATTCCAGCTACTGGACCTCCAGGGCACCATTCATGATTCAACTGCAGCCCTTGCACATAAGTAGCCTTGGAGATTAAAGTTCCCAATGGCGACGTAATTTCTGGGTTATATTCACACTGGGAAGCTTCGAGAGTTATAGGAAACTCGCTTTGATGCATCGGATTCCAGCTACTGGACCTCCAGGGCACCATTCATGATTCAACTGCAGTCCTTGCACATAAGTAGCCTTGGAGATTAAAGTTCCCAATGGCGCCGTAATTTCTGGGTTACATTCACACTGGGAAGCTTCGAGAGTTATAGGAAACTCGCTTTGATGCATCGGATTCCAGCTACTGGACCTCCAGGGCACCATTCTAGATTCAACTGCAGTCCTTGCACATAAGTAGCCTTGGAGATTAAAGTTCCCAATGGCGACGTAATTTCTGGGTTATATTCACACTGGGAAGCTTCGAGAGTTATAGGAAACTTGCTTTGATGCATCGGATTCCAGCTACTGGACCTCCAGGGCACCATTCATGATTCAACTGCAGTCCTTGCACATAAGTAGCCTTGGAGATTAAAGTTCCTAATGGCGACGTAATTTCTGGGTTATATTCACACTGGGAAGCTTCGAGAGTTATAGGAAACTTGCTTTGACGCATCGGATGCCAGCTACTGGACCTCCAGGACACCATTCATGATTCAACTGCAGCCTTTGCACATATATAGCCTTGGAGATTAAAGTTCCCAATGGCGACGTAATTTGTGGGTTATATTCACACTGGGAAGCTTCGAGAGTTATAGGAAACTTGCTTTGATGCATCGGATTCCAGCTACTGGACCTCCAGGGCACCATTCATGATTCAACTGCAGTCCTTGCACATCAGTAGCCTTGGAGATTAAAGTTCCCAATGGCGCAGTAATTTCTGGGTTATATTCACACTGGGAAGCTTCGAGAGTTATCGGAAACTTGCTTTGATGCATCGGATTCCAGCTACTGGACCTCCAGGGCACCATTCATGATTCAACTGCAGTCCTTGCACATAAGTAGCCTTGGAGATTAAAGTTCCCAATGGCGACGTAATTTCTGGGTTATATTCACACTGGGAAGCTTCGAGAGTTATAGGAAACTCGCTTTGATGCATCGGATTCCAGCTACTGGACCTCCAGGGCACCATTCAAGATTCAACTGCAGTCCTTGCACATAAGTAGCCTTGGAGATTAAAGTTCCCAATGGCGACGTAATTTCTGGGTTATATTCACACTGGGAAGCTTCGAGAGTTATAGGAAACTTGCTTTGATGCATCGGATTCCAGCTACTGGACCTCCAGGACACCATTCATGATTCAACTGCAGCCTTTGCACATATGTAGCCTTGGAGATTAAAGTTCCCAATGGCGACGTAATTTGTGGGTTATATTCACACTGGGAAGCTTCGAGAGTTATAGGAAACTTGCTTTGATGCATCGGATTCCAGCTACTGGACCTCCAGGGCACCATTCATGATTCAACTGCAGTCCTTGCACATAAGTAGCCTTGGAGATTAAAGTTCCCAATGGCGCAGTAATTTCTGGGTTATATTCACACTGGGAAGCTTCGAGAGTTATAGCAAACTTGCTTTGATGCATCGGATTCCAGCTACTGGACCTCCAGGGCACCATTCATGATTCAACTGCAGTCCTTGCACATAAGTAGCCTTGGAGATTAAAGTTCCCAATGGCGACGTAATTTCTGGGTTATATTCACACTGGGAAGCTTCGAGAGTTATAGGAAACTCGCTTTGATGCATCGGATTAGAGCTACTGGACCTCCAGGGCACCATTCATGATTCAACTGCAGCCCTTGCACATAAGTGGTCTTGGAGATTAAAGTTCCCAATGGCGACGTAATTTCTGGGTTATATTCACACTGGGAAGCTTCGAGAGTTATAGGAAACTTGCTTTGATGCATCGGATTCCAGCTACTGGACCTCCAGGGCACCATTCATGATTCAACTGCAGTCCTTGCACGTAAGTAGCCTTGGAGATTAAAGTTCCCAATGGCGACGTAATTTCTGGGTTATATTCACACTGGGAAGCTTCGAGAGTTATAGGAAACTTGCTTTGATGCATCGGATTCCAGCTACTGGACCTCCAGGGCACCATTCATGATTCAACTGCAGCCCGTGCACATATGTAGCCTTGGAGATTAAAGTTCCTAATGGCGACGTAATTTCTGGGTTATATTCACACTGGGAAGCTTCGAGAGTTATAGGAAACTTCACTTTGATGCATCGGATTCCAGCTACTGGACCTCCAGGGCACCATTCATGATTCAACTGCAGTCCTTGCACATAAGTAGCCTTGGAGATTAAAGTTCCCAATGGCGACGTAATTTCTGGGTTATATTCACACTGGGAAGCTTCGAGAGTTATAGAAAACTTGCTTTGATGCATCGGATTCCAGCTACTGGACCTCCAGGGCACCATTCATGATTCAACTGCAGCCCTTGCACATAAGTAGCCTTGGAGATTAAAGTTCCCAATGGCGACGTAATTTCTGGGTTATATTCACACTGGGAAGCTTCGAGAGTTATAGGAAACTCGCTTTGATGCATCGGATTCCAGCTACTGGACCTCCAGGGCACCATTCATGATTCAACTGCAGTCCTTGCACATAAGTAGCCTTGGAGATTAAAGTTCCCAATGGCGCCGTAATTTCTGGGTTACATTCACACTGGGAAGCTTCGAGAGTTATAGGAAACTTGCTTTGATGCATCGGATTCCAGCTACTGGACCTCCAGGGCACCATTCTAGATTCAACTGCAGTCCTTGCACATAAGTAGCCTTGGAGATTAAAGTTCCCAATGGCGACGTAATTTCTGGGTTATATTCACACTGGGAAGCTTCGAGAGTTATAGGAAACTTGCTTTGATGCATCGGATTCCAGCTACTGGACCTCCAGGGCACCATTCATGATTCAACTGCAGTCCTTGCACATAAGTAGCCTTGGAGATTAAAGTTCCTAATGGCGACGTAATTTCTGGGTTATATTCACACTGGGAAGCTTCGAGAGTTATAGGAAACTTGCTTTGACGCATCGGATGCCAGCTACTGGACCTCCAGGACACCATTCATGATTCAACTGCAGCCTTTGCACATATGTAGCCTTGGAGATTAAAGTTCCCAATGGCGACGTAATTTGTGGGTTATATTCACACTGGGAAGCTTCGAGAGTTATAGGAAACTTGCTTTGATGCATCGGATTCCAGCTACTGGACCTCCAGGGCACCATTCATGATTCAACTGCAGTCGTTGCACATAAGTAGCCTTGGAGATTAAAGTTCCCAATGGCGCAGTAATTTCTGGGTTATATTCACACTGGGAAGCTTCGAGAGTTATCGGAAACTTGCTTTGATGCATCGGATTCCAGCTACTGGACCTCCAGGGCACCATTCATGATTCAACTGCAGTCCTTGCACATAAGTAGCCTTGGAGAATAAAGTTCCCAATGGCGACGTAATTTCTGGGTTATATTCACACTGGGAAGCTTCGAGAGTTATAGGAAACTCGCTTTGATGCATCGGATTCCAGCTACTGGACCTCCAGGGCACCATTCATGATTCAACTGCAGCCCTTGCACATAAGTAGCCTTGGAGATTAAAGTTCCCAATGGCGACGTAATTTCTGGGTTATATTCACACTGGGAAGCTTCGAGAGTTATAGGAAACTTGCTTTGATGCATCGGATTCCAGCTACTGGACCTCCAGGGCACCATTCATGATTCAACTGCAGTCCTTGCACATAAGTAGCCTTGGAGATTAAAGTTCCCAATGGCGACGTAATTTCTGGGTTATATTCACACTGGGAAGCTTCGAGAGTTATAGGAAACTTGCTTTGATGCATCGGATTCCAGCTACTGGACCTCCAGGGCACCATTCATGATTCAACTGCAGCCCTTGCACATATGTAGCCTTGGAGATTAAAGTTCCTAATGGCGACGTAATTTCTGGGTTATATTCACACTGGGAAGCTTCGAGAGATATAGGAAACTTCACTTTGATGCATCGGATTCCAGCTACTGGACCTCCAGGGCACCATTCATGATTCAACTGCAGTCCTTGCACATAAGTAGCCTTGGAGATTAAAGTTCCCAATGGCGACGTAATTTCTGGGTTATACTCACACTGGGAAGCTTCGAGAGTTATTGGAGACTTTCTTTGATGCATCAGATTCCAGCTACTGGCCCTCCAGGGCACCATTCATGATTCAACTGCAGCCCTTGCACATATGTAGCCTTGGAGATTAAAGTTCCCAATGGCGCCGTAATTTCTGGGTTATATTCACACTGGGAAGCTTCGAGAGTTATAGGAAACTTGCTTTGATGCATTGGATACCAGCTACTGGACCTCCTGGGCACCATTCGTGATTCAACTGCAGTCCTTGCACATAAGTACCTTGGAGATTAAAGTTCCCAATGGCGACGTAATTTATGGGTTATATTCACACTGGGAAGCTTCGAGGGTTATAGGAAACTTGCTTTGATGCATCGGATTCCAGCTACTGGACCTCCAGGGCACAATTCATGATTCAACTGCAGTCCTTGCACATAAGTAGCCTTGGAGATTAAAGTTCCCAATGGCGCAGTAATTTCTGGGTTATATTCACACTGGGAAACTTCGAGAGTTATAGGAAACTTGCTTTGATGCATCGGATTCCAGCTACTGGACCTCCAGGGCACAATTCATGATTCAACTGCAGCCCTTGCACACAAGTAGCCTTGGAGATTAAAGTTCCCAATGGCGACGTAATTTCTGGGTTATATTCACACTGGGAAGCTTCGAGAGTTGTAGGAAACTTGCTTTGATGCATCGGATTCCAGCTACTGGACCTCCAGGGCACCATTCATGATTCAACTGCAGTCCTTGCACATAAGTAGCCTTGGAGATTAAAGTTCCCAACGGCGACGTAATTTCTGGGTTATATTCACACTGGGAAGCTTCGAGAGTTATAGAAAAATCGCTTTGATGCATCGGATTCCAGCTACTGGACCTCCAGGGCACCATTCATGATTCAACTGCAGTCCTTGCACATAAGTAGCCTTGGAGATTAAAGTTCCCAATGGCGACGTAATTTCTTGGTTATACTCACACTGGGAAGCTTCGAGAGTTATAGGAAACTCGCTTTGATGCATCGGATTCCAGCTACTGGACCTCCAGGGCACCATTCAAGATTCAACTGCAGTATTTGCACATAAGTAGCCTTGGAGATTAAAGTTCCCAATGGCGACGTAATTTCTGGGTTATATTCACACTGGGAAGCTTCGAGAGTTATAGGAAACTTGCTTTGATGCATCGGATTACAGCTACTGGACCTTCAGGGCACCATTCATGATTCAACTGCAGTCCTTGCACATAAGTAGCCTTGGAGATTAAAGTTCCCAATGGCGACGTAATTTCTGGGTTATATTCACACTGGGAAGCTTCGAGAGTTGTAGGAAACTTGCTTTGATGCATCGGATTCCAGCTACTGGACCTCCAGGGCACCATTCATGATTCAACTGCAGTCCGTGCACATAAGTAGCCTTGGAGATTAAAGTTCCCAACGGCGACGTAATTTCTGGGTTATATTCACACTGGAAAGCTTCGAGAGTTATAGAAAAATCGCTTTGATGCATCGGATTCCAGCTACTGGACCTCCAGGGCACCATTCATGATTCAACTGCAGTCCTTGCACATAAGTAGCCTTGGAGATTAAAGTTCCCAATGGCGACGTAATTTCTGGGTTATACTCACACTGGGAAGCTTCGAGAGTTATAGGAAACTTGCTTTGATGCATCGGATTCCAGCTACTGGACCTCCAGGGCACCATTCATGATTCAACTGCAGTCCTTGCACATAAGTAGCCTTGGAGATTAAAGTTCCCAATGGCGACGTAATTTCTGGGTTATATTCACACTGGGAAGCTTCGAGAGTTATAGGAAACTTGCTTTGATGCATCGGATTCCTGCTACTGGACCTCCAGGGCACCATTCATGATTCAACTGCAGCCCTTGCACATATGTAGCCTTGGAGATTAAAGTTCCCAATGGCGCCGTAATTTCTGGGTTAAATTCACACTGGGAAGCTTCGAGAGTTATAGGAAACTTGCTTTGATGCATCGGATTCCAGCTACTGGACCTCCTGGGCACCATTCGTGATTCAACTGCAGTCCTTGCACATAAGTACCTTGGAGATTAAAGTTCCCAATGGCGACGTAATTTCTGGGTTATATTCACACTGGGAAGCTTCGAGAGTTATAGGAAACTTGCTTTGATGCATCGGATTCCAGCTACTGGACCTCCAGGGCACAATTCATGATTCAACTGCAGTCCTTGCACATAAGTAGCCTTGGAGATTAAAGTTCCCAATGGCGACGTATTTTCTGGGTTATATTCACACTGGGAAACTTCGAGAGATTTAGGAAACTTGCTTTGATGCATCGGATTCCAGCTACTGGACCTCCAGGGCACCATTCATGATTCAACTGCAGTCCTTGCACATAAGTAGCCTTGGAGATTAAAGTTCCCAATGGCGACGTAATTTCTGGGTTATATTCACACTGGGAAGCTTCGAGAGTTATAGGAAACTTGCTTTGATGCATCGGATTCCAGCTACTGGACCTCCAGGGCACCATTCATGATTCAACTGCAGTCCTTGCACATAAGTAGCCTTGGAGATTAAAGTTCCCAACGGCGACGTAATTTCTGGGTTATATTCACACTGGGAAGCTTTGAGAGTTATAGAAAAATCGCTTTGATGCATCGCATTCCAGCTACTGGACCTCCAGGGCACCATTCATGATTCAACTGCAGTCCTTGCACATAAGTAGCCTTGGAGATTAAAGTTCCCAATGGCGACGTAATTTCTGGGTTATACTCACACTGGGAAGCTTCGAGAGTTATAGGAAACTTTCTTTGATGCATCGGATTCTAGCTACTGGACCTCCAGGGCACCATTCATGATTCAACTGCAGTCCTTGCACATAAGTAGCCTTGGAGATTAAAGTTCCCAATGGCGACGTAATTTCTGGGTTATATTCACACTGGGAAGCTTCGAGAGTTATAGGAAACTTTCTTTGATGCATCGGATTCCAGCTCTTGGTCCTCCAGGGCACCATTCATGATTCAACTGCAGCCCTTGCACATATGTAGCCTTGGAGATTAAAGTTCCCAATGGCGACGTAATTTCTGGGTTATATTCACACTGGGAAGCTTCGAGAGTTATAGGAAACTTGCTTTGATGCATCGGATTCCAGCTACTGGACCTCCAGGGCACCATTCATGATTCAACTGCAGTCCTTGCACATAAGTAGCCTTGGAGATTAAAGTTCCCAATGGCGACGTAATTTCTGGGATATATTCACACTGGGAAGCTTCGAGAGTTATAGGAAACTTGCTTTGATGCATCGGATTCCAGCTACTGGACCTCCAGGGCACCATCCATGATTCAACCGCAGTCCTTGCACATAAGTAGCCTTGGAGATTAAAGTTCCCAATGGCGCCGTAATTTCTGGGTTATATTCACACTGGGAAGCTTCGAGAGTTATAGGAAATTTGCTTTGATGCATCGGATTCCAGCTACTGGACCTCCAGGGCACCATTCATGATTCAACTGCAGTCCTTGCACATAAGTAGCCTTGGAGGTTAAAGTTCCCAATGTCGACGTAATTTCTGGGTTATATTCACACTGGGAAGCTTCGAGAGTTATAGGAAACTTCACTTTGATGCATGGGATTCCAGCTACTGGACCTCCAGGGCACCATTCATGATTCAACTGCAGTCCTTGCACATAAGTAGCCTTGGAGATTAAAGTTCCCAATGGCGACGTAATTTCTGGGTTATATTCACACTGGGAAGCTTCGAGAGTTATAGGAAACTTGCTTTGATGCATCGGATTCCAGCTACTGGACCTCCAGGGCACCATTCATGATTCAACTGCAGTCCTTGCACATAAGTAGCCTTGGAGATTAAAGTTCCCAATGGCGACGTAATTTCTGGGTTATATTCACACTGGGAAGCTTCGAGAGTTATAGGAAACTTGCTTTGATGCATCGGATTCCAGCTACTGGACCTCCAGGGCACCATTCATGATTCAACTGCAGCCCTTGCACATAAGTAGCCTTGGAGATTAAAGTTCCCAATGGCGACGTAATTTCTGGGTTATATTCACACTGGGAAGCTTCGAGAGTTATAGGAAACTTGCTTTGATGCATCGGATTCCAGCTACTGGACCTCCAGGGCACCATTCATGATTCAACTGCAGTCCTTGCACATAAGTAGCCTTGGAGATTAAAGTTCCCAATGGCGACGTAATATCTGGGTTATATTCACACTGGGAAGCTTCGAGAGTTATAGGAAACTTGCTTTGATGCATCGGATTCCAGCTACTGGACCTCCAGGGCACCATTCATGATTCAACTGCAGTCCTTGCACATAAGTAGCCTTGGAGATTAAAGTTCCCAATGGCGACGTAATTTCTGGGTTATATTCACACTGGGAAGCTTCGAGAGTTATAGGAAATTTGCTTTGATGCATCGGATTCCAGCTACTGGACCTCCAGGGCACCATTCATGGTTCAACTGCAGTCCTTGCACATAAGTAGCCTTGGAGGTTAAAGTTCCCAATGTCGACGTAATTTCTGGGTTATATTCACACTGGGAAGCTTCGAGAGTTATAGGAAACTTCACTTTGATGCATCGGATTCCAGCTACTGGACCTCCAGGGCACCATTCATGATTCAACTGCAGTCCTTGCACATAAGTAGCCTTGGAGATTAAAGTTCCCAATGGCGACGTAATTTCTGGGTTATATTCACACTGGGAAGCTTCGAGAGTTATAGGAAACTTGCTTTGATGCATCGGATTCCAGCTACTGGACCTCCAGGGCACCATTCATGATTCAACTGCAGTCCTTGCACATAAGTAGCCTTGGAGATTAAAGTTCCCAATGGCGACGTAATTTCTGGGTTATATTCACACTGGGAAGCTTCGAGAGTTATAGGAAACTTGCTTTGATGCATCGGATTCCAGCTACTGGACCTCCAGGGCACCATTCATGATTCAACTGCAATCCTTGCACATAAGTAGCCTTGGAGATTAAAGTTCCCAACGGCGACGTAATTTCTGGGTTATATTCACACTGGGAAGCTTTGAGAGTTATAGAAAAATCGCTTTGATGCGTCGGATTCCAGCTACTGGACCTCCAGGGCACCATTCATGATTCAACTGCAGTCCTTGCACATAAGTAGCCTTGGAGATTAAAGTTCCCAATGGCGACGTAATTTCTGGGTTATACTCACACTGGGAAGCTTCGAGAGTTATAGGAAACTTTCTTTGATGCATCGGATTCCAGCTACTGGACCTCCAGGGCACCATTCATGATTCAACTGCAGTCCTTGCACATAAGTAGCCTTGGAGATTAAAGTTCCCAATGGCGACGTAATTTCTGGGTTATATTCACACTGGGAATCTTCGAGAGTTATAGGAAACTTGCTTTGATGCATCGGATTCCAGCAACTGGACTTCCAGGGCACCATTCATGATTCAACTGCAGCCCTTGCACATATGTAGCCTTGGAGATTAAAGTTCCCAATGGCGACGTAATTTCTGGGTTATATTCACACTGGGAAGCTTCGAGAGTTATAGGAAACTTGCTTTGATGCATCGGATTCCAGCTACTGGACCTCCAGGGCACCATTCATGATTCAACTGCAGTCCTTGCACATAAGTAGCCTTGGAGATTAAAGTTCCTAATGGCGACGTATTTTCTGGGTTATATTCACACTGGGAAGCTTCGAGAGTTATAGGAAACTTGCTTTGATGCATCGGATTCCAGCTACTGGACCTCCAGGGCACCATCCATGATTCAACCGCAGTCCTTGCACATAAGTAGCCTTGGAGATTAAAGTTCCCAATGGCGCCGTAATTTCTGGGTTATATTCACACTGGGAAGCTTCGAGAGTTATAGGAAACTTGCTTTGATGCATCGGATTCCAGCTACTGGTCCTCCAGGGCACCATTCGTGATTCAACTGCAGTCCTTGCACATAAGTAGCCTAGGAGATTAAAGTTCCAAATGGCGACGTAATTTCTGGGTTATATTCACACTGGGAAGCTTCGAGAGTTATAGGAAACTTGCTTTGATGCATCGGATTCCAGCTACTGGACCTCCAGGGCACCATTCATGATTCAACTGCAGTCCTTGCACATAAGTAGCCTTGGAGATTAAAGTTCCCAATGGCGACGTAATTTCTGGGTTATATTCACACTGGGAAGCTTCGAGAGCTATAGGAAACTTGCTTTGATGCATCGGATTCCAGCTACTGGACCTCCAGGGCACCATTCATGATTCAACTGCAGTCCTTGCACATAAGTAGCCTTGGAGATTAAAGTTCCCAATGGCGACGTAATTTCTGGGTTATATTCACACTGGGAAGCTTCGAGAGTTATAGGAAACTTGCTTTGATGCATCGGATTCCAGCTACTGGACCTCCAGGGCACCATTCATGATTCAACTGCAGTCCTTGCACATAAGTAGCCTTGGAGGTTAAAGTTCCCAATGTCGACGTAATTTCTGGGTTATATTCACACTGGGAAGCTTCGAGAGTTATAGGAAACTTCACTTTGATGCATCGGATTCCAGCTACTGGACCTCCAGGGCACCATTCATGATTCAACTGCAGTCCTTGCACATAAGTAGCCTTGGAGATTAAAGTTCCCAATGGCGACGTAATTTCTGGGTTATATTCACACTGGGAAGCTTCGAGAGTTATAGGAAACTTGCTTTGATGCATCGGATTCCAGCTACTGGACCTCCAGGGCACCATTCATGATTCAACTGCAGTCCTTGCACATAAGTAGCCTTGGAGATTAAAGTTCCCAATGGCGACGTAATTTCTGGGTTATATTCACACTGGGAAGCTTCGAGAGTTATAGGAAACTTGCTTTGATGCATCGGATTCCAGCTACTGGACCTCCAGGGCACCATTCATGTTTCAACTGCAGCCCTTGCACATAAGTAGCCTTGGAGATTAAAGTTCCCAATGGCGACGTAATTTCTGGGTTATATTCACACTGGGAAGCTTCGAGAGTTATAGGAAACTTGCTTTGATGCATCGGATTCCAGCTACTGGACCTCCAGGGCACCATTCATGATTCAACTGCAGTCCTTGCACATAAGTAGCCTTGGAGATTAAAGTTCCCATTGGCGACGTAATTTCTGGGTTATATTCACACTGGGAAGCTTCGAGAGTTATAGGAAACTTGCTTTGATGCATCGGATTCCAGCTACTGGACCTCCAGGGCACCATTCATGATTCAACTGCAGTCCTTGCACATAAGTAGCCTTGGAGATTAAAGTTCCCAATGGCGACGTAATTTCTGGGTTATATTCACACTGGGAAGCTTCGAGAGTTATAGGAAACTTGCTTTGATGCATCGGATTCCAGCTACTGGACCTCCAGGGCACCATTCATGATTCAACTGCAGTCCTTGCACATAAGTAGCCTTGGAGATTAAAGTTCCCAACGGCGACGTAATTTCTGGGTTATATTCACACTGGGAAGCTTTGAGAGTTATAGAAAAATCGCTTTGATGCATCGGATTCCAGCTACTGGACCTCCAGGGCACCATTCATGATTCAACTGCAGTCCTTGCACATAAGTAGCCTTGGAGATTAAAGTTCCCAATGGCGACGTAATTTCTGGGTTATACTCACACTGGGAAGCTTCGAGAGTTATAGGAAACTTTCTTTGATGCATCGGATTCCAGCTACTGGACCTCCAGGGCACCATTCATGATTCAACTGCAGTCCTTGCACATAAGTAGCCTTGGAGATTAAAGTTCCCAATGGCAACGTAGTTTCTGGGTTATATTCACACTGGGAAGCTTCGAGAGTTATAGGAAACTTGCTTTGATGCATCGGATTCCAGCAACTGGACCTCCAGGGCACCATTCATGATTCAACTGCAGCCCTTAACATATGTAGCCTTGGAGATTAAAGTTCCCAATGGCGACGTAATTTCTGGGTTATATTCACACTGGAAAGCTTCGAGAGTTATAGGAAACTTGCTTTGATGCATCGGATTCCAGCTACTGGACCTCCAGGGCACCATTCATGATTCAACTGCAGTCCTTGCACATAAGTAGCCTTGGAGATTAAAGTTCCCAATGGCGACGTAATTTCTGGGTTATATTCACACTGGGAAGCTTCGAGAGTTATAGGAAACTTGCTTTGATGCATCGGATTCCTGCTACTGGACCTCCAGGGCACCATCCATGATTCAACCGCAGTCCTTGCACATAAGTAGCCTTGGAGATTAAAGTTCCAAATGGCGCCGTAATTTCTGGGTTATATTCACACTGGGAAGCTTCGAGAGTTATAGGAAACTTGCTTTGATGCATCGGATTCCAGCTACTGGTCCTCCAGGGCACCATTCGTGATTCAACTGCAGTCCTTGCACATAAGTAGCCTAGGAGATTAAAGTTCCAAATGGCGACGTAATTTCTGGGTTATATTCACACTGGGAAGCTTCGAGAGTTATAGGAAACTTGCTTTGATGCATGGGATTCCAGCTACTGGACCTCCAGGGCACCATTCATGATTCAACTGCAGTCCTTGCACATAAGTAGCCTTGGAGATTAAAGTTCCCAATGGCGACGTAATTTCTGGGTTATATTCACACTGGGAAGCTTCGAGAGTTATAGGAAACTTGCTTTGATGCATCGGATTCCAGCTACTGGACCTCCAGGGCACCATTCATGATTCAACTGCAGTCCTTGCACATAAGTAGCCTTGGAGATTAAAGTTCCCAATGGCGACGTAATTTCTGGGTTATATTCACACTGGGAAGCTTCGAGAGTTATAGGAAACTTGCTTTGATGCATCGGATTCCAGCTACTGGACCTCCAGGGCACCATTCATGATTCAACTGCAGTCCTTGCACATAAGTAGCCTTGGAGGTTAAAGTTCCCAATGTCGACGTAATTTCTGGGTTATATTCACACTGGGAAGCTTCGAGAGTTATAGGAAACTTCACTTTGATGCATCGGATTCCAGCTACTGGACCTCCAGGGCACCATTCATGATTCAACTGCAGTCCTTGCACATAAGTAGCCTTGGAGATTAAAGTTCCCAATGGCGACGTAATTTCTGGGTTATATTCACACTGGGAAGCTTCGAGAGTTATAGGAAACTTGCTTTGATGCATCGGATTCCAGCTACTGGACCTCCAGGGCACCATTCATGTTTCAACTGCAGTCCTTGCACATAAGTAGCCTTGGAGATTAAAGTTCCCAATGGCGACGTAATTTCTGGGTTATATTCACACTGGGAAGCTTCGAGAGTTATAGGAAACTTGCTTTGATGCATCGGATTCCAGCTACTGGACCTCCAGGGCACCATTCATGTTTCAACTGCAGCCCTTGCACATAAGTAGCCTTGGAGAATAAAGTTCCCAATGGCGACGTAATTTCTGGGTTATATTCACACTGGGAAGCTTCGAGAGTTATAGGAAACTCGCTTTGATGCATCGGATTCCAGCTACTGGACCTCCAGGGCACCATTCATGATTGAACTGCAGCCTTTGCACATATGTAGCCTTGGAGATTAAAGTTCCCAATGGCGACGTAATTTGTGGGTTATATTCACACTGGGAAGCTTCGAGAGTTATAGGAAACTTGCTTTGATGCATCGGATTCCAGCTACTGGACCTCCAGGGCACCATTCATGATTCAACTGCAGTCCTTGCACATAAGTAGCCTTGGAGATTAAAGTTCCCAATGGCGACGTAATTTCTGGGTTATATTCACACTGGGAAGCTTCGAGAGTTATAGGAAACTTGCTTTGATGCATCGGATTCCAGCTACTGGACCTCCAGGGCACCATTCATGTTTCAACTGCAGCCCTTGCACATAAGTAGCCTTGGAGATTAAAGTTCCCAATGGCGACGTAATTTCTGGGTTATATTCACACTGGGAAGCTTCGAGAGTTATAGGAAACTCGCTTTGATGCATCGGATTCCAGCTACTGGACCTCCAAGGCACCATTCATGTTTCAACTGCGGTCCTTGCACATAAGTAGCCTTGGAGATTAAAGTTCCCAATGGCGACGTAATTTCTGGCTTACATTCACACTGGGAAGCTTCGAGAGTTATAGGAAACTCGCTTTGATGCATCGGATTCCAGCTACTGGACCTCCAGGGCACCATTCATGATTCAACTGCAGTCCTTGCACATAAGTAGCCTTGGAGATTAAAGTTCCCAATGGCGACGTAATTTCTGGGTTATATTCAGACTGGGAAGCTTCGAGAGTTATAGGAAACTTGCTTTGATGCATCGGATTCCAGCTACTGGTCCTCCAGGGCACCATTCGTGATTCAACTGCAGTCCTTGCACATAAGTAGCCTAGGAGATTAAAGTTCCAAATGGCGACGTAATTTCTGGGTTATATTCACACTGGGAAGCTTCGAGAGTTATAGGAAATTTGCTTTGATGCATCGGATTCCAGCTACTGGACCTCCAGGGCACCATTCATGATTCAACTGCAGTCCTTGCACATAAGTAGCCTTGGAGGTTAAAGTTCCCAATGTCGACGTAATTTCTGGGTTATATTCACACTGGGAAGCTTCGAGAGTTATAGGAAACTTCACTTTGATGCATCGGATTCCAGCTACTGGACCTCCAGGGCACCATTCATGATTCAACTGCAGTCCTTGCACATAAGTAGCCTTGGAGATTAAAGTTCCCAATGGCGACGTAATTTCTGGGTTATATTCACACTGGGAAGCTTCGAGAGTTATAGGAAACTTGCTTTGATGCATCGGATTCCAGCTACTGGACCTCCAGGGCACCATTCATGATTCAACTGCAGTCCTTGCACATAAGTAGCCTTGGAGATTGAAGTTCCCAATGGCGACGTAATTTCTGGGTTATATTCACACTGGGAAGCTTCGAGAGTTATGGGAAACTTGCTTTGATGCATCGGATTCCAGCTACTGGACCTCCAGGGCACCATTCATGATTCAACTGCAGTCCTTGCACATAAGTAGCCTTGGAGATTAAAGTTCCCAACGGCGACGTAATTTCTGGGTTATATTCACACTGGGAAGCTTTGAGAGTTATAGAAAAATCGCTTTGATGCATCGGATTCCAGCTACTGGACCTCCAGGGCACCATTCATGATTCAACTGCAGTCCTTGGACATAAGTAGCCTTGGAGATTAAAGTTCCCAATGGCGACGTAATTTCTGGGTTATATTCACACTTGGAAGCCTCGAGAGTTATAGGAAACTTGCTTTGATGCATCGGATTCCAGCTACTGGTCCTCCAGGGCACCATTCGTGATTCAACTGCAGTCCTTGCACATAAGTAGCCTAGGAGATTAAAGTTCCAAATGGCGACGTAATTTCTGGGTTATATTCACACTGGGAAGCTTCGAGAGTTATAGGAAACTTCACTTTGATGCATCGGATTCCAGCTACAGGACCTCCAGGGCACCATTCATGATTCAACTGCAGTCCTTGCACATAAGTAGCCTTGGAGGTTAAAGTTCCCAATGTCGACGTAATTTCTGGGTTATATTCACACTGGGAAGCTTCGAGAGTTATAGGAAACTTCACTTTGATGCATCGGATTCCAGCTACTGGACCTCCAGGGCACCATTCATGATTCAACTGCAGTCCTTGCACATAAGTAGCCTTGGAGATTAAAGTTCCCAATGGCGACGTAATTTCTGGGTTATATTCACACTGGGAAGCTTCGAGAGTTATAGGAAACTTGCTTTGATGCATCGGATTCCAGCTACTGGACCTCCAGGGCACCATTCATGATTCAACTGCAGTCCTTGCACATAAGTAGCCTTGGAGATTAAAGTTCCCAATGGCGACGTAATTTCTGGGTTATATTCACACTGGGAAGCTTCGAGAGTTATGGGAAACTTGCTTTGATGCATCGGATTCCAGCTACTGGACCTCCAGGGCACCATTCATGATTCAACTGCAGTCCTTGCACATAAGTAGCCTTGGAGATTAAAGTTCCCAACGGCGACGTAATTTCTGGGTTATATTCACACTGGGAAACTTTGAGAGTTATAGAAAAATCGCTTTGATGCATCGGATTCCAGCTACTGGACCTCCAGGGCACCATTCATGATTCAACTGCAGTCCTTGCGCATAAGTAGCCTTGGAGATTAAAGTTCCCAATGGCGACGTAATTTCTGGGTTATATTCACACTGGGAAGCTTCGAGAGTTATAGGAAACTTGCTTTGATGCATCGGATTCCAGCTACTGGACCTCCAGGGCACCATCCATGATTCAACCGCAGTCCTTGCACATAAGTAGCCTTGGAGATTAATGTTCCCAATGGCGACGTAATTTCTGGGTTATATTCACACTGGGAAGCTTCGAGAGTTATAGGAAACTTGCTTTGATGCATCGGATTCCTGCTACTGGTCCTCCATGGCACCATTCGTGATTCAACTGCAGTCCTTGCACATAAGTAGCCTAGGAGATTAAAGTTCCAAATGGCGACGTAATTTCTGGGTTATATTCACACTGGGAAGCTTCGAGAGTTATAGGAAACTTGCTTTGATGCATCGGATTCCAGCTACTGGACCTCCAGGGCACCATTCATGATTCAACTGCAGTCCTTGCACATAAGTAGCCTTGGAGATTAAAGTTACCAATGGCGACGTAATTTCTGGGTTATATTCACACTGGGAAGCTTCGAGAGTTATAGGAAACTTGCTTTGATGCATCGGATTCCAGCTACTGGACCTCCAGGGCACCATTCATGATTCAACTGCAGTCCTTGCACATAAGTAGCCTTGGAGATTAAAGTTCCCAATGGCGACGTAATTTCTGGGTTATATTCACACTGGGAAGCTTCGAGAGTTATAGGAAACTTGCTTTGATGCATCGGATTCCAGCTACTGGACCTCCAGGGCACCATTCATGATTCAACTGCAGTCCTTGCACATAAGTAGCCTTGGACGTTAAAGTTCCCAATGTCGACGTAATTTCTGGGTTATATTCACACTGGGAAGCTTCGAGAGTTATAGGAAACTTCACTTTGATGCATCGGATTCCAGCTACTGGACCTCCAGGGCACCATTCATGATTCAACTGCAGTCCTTGCACATAAGTAGCCTTGGAGATTAAAGTTCCCAATGGCGACGTAATTTCTGGGTTATATTCACACTGGGAAGCTTCGAGAGTTATAGGAAACTTGCTTTGATGCATCGGATTCCAGCTACTGGACCTCCAGGGCACCATTCATGATTCAACTGCAGTCCTTGCACGTAAGTAGCCTTGGAGATTAAAGTTCCCAATGGCGACGTAATTTCTGGGTTATATTCACACTTGGAAGCTTCGAGAGTTATAGGAAACTTGCTTTGATGCATCGGATTCCAGCTACTGGTCCTCCAGGGCACCATTCGTGATTCAACTGCCGTCCTTGTACATAAGTAGCCTAGGAGATTAAAGTTCCAAATGGCGACGTAATTTCTGGGTTATATTCACACTGGGAAGCTTCGAGAGTTATAGGAAATTTGCTTTGATGCATCGGATTCCAGCTACTGGACCTCCAGGGCACCATTCATGATTCAACTGCAGTCCTTGCACATAAGTAGCCTTGGAGGTTAAAGTTCCCAATGTCGACGTAATTTCTGGGTTATATTCACACTGGGAAGCTTCGAGAGTTATAGGAAACTTCACTTTGATGCATCGGATTCCAGCTACTGGACCTCCAGGGCACCATTCATGATTCAACTGCAGTCCTTGCACATAAGTAGCCTTGGAGATTAAAGTTCCCAATGGCGACGTAATTTCTGGGTTATATTCACACTGGGAAGCTTCGAGAGTTATAGGAAACTTGCTTTGATGCATCGGATTCCAGCTACTGGACCTCCAGGGCACCATTCATGATTCAACTGCAGTCCTTGCACATAAGTAGCCTTGGAGATTAAAGTTCCCAACGGCGACGTAATTTGTGGGTTATATTCACACTGGGAAGCTTTGAGAGTTATAGAAAAATCGCTTTGATGCATCGGATTCCAGCTACTGGACCTCCAGGGCACCATTCATGATTCAACTGCAGTCCTTGCACATAAGTAGCCTTGGAGATTAAAGTTCCCAATGGCGACGTAATTTCTGGGTTATACTCACACTGGGAAGCTTCGAGAGTTATAGGAAACTTTCTTTGATGCATCGGATTCCAGCTACTGGACCTCCAGGGCACCATTCATGATTCAACTGCAGTCCTTGCACATAAGTAGCCTTGGAGATTAAAGTTCCCAATGGCGACGTAATTTCTGGGTTATATTCACACTGGGAAGCTTCGAGAGTTATAGGAAACTTGCTTTGATGCATCGGATTCCAGCAACTGGACCTCCAGGGCACCATTCATGATTCAACTGCAGCCCTTGCACATATGTAGCCTTGGAGATTAAAGTTCCCAATGGCGACTTAATTTCTGGGTTATATTCACACTGGGAAGCTTCGAGAGTTATAGGAAACTCGCTTTGATGCATCGGATTCCAGCTACTGGACCTCCAGGTCACCATTCATGATTCAACTGCAGTCCTTGCACATAAGTAGCCTTGGAGATTAAAGTTCCCAATGGCGACGTAATTTCTGGGTTATATTCACACTGGGAAGCTTCGAGAGTTATAGGAAACTTGCTTTGATGCATCGGATTCCAGCTACTGGACCTCCAGGGCACCATCCATGATTCAACCGCAGTCCTTGCACATAAGTAGCCTTGGAGATTAAAGTTCCCAATGGCGCCGTAATTTCTGGGTTATATTCACACTGGGAAGCTTCGAGAGTTATAGGAAACTTGCTTTGATGCATCGGATTCCAGCTACTGGTCCTCCAGGGCACCATTCGTGATTCAATGCAGTCCTTGCACATAAGTAGCCTAGGAGATTAAAGTTCCAAATGGCGACGTAATTTCTGGGTTATATTCACACTGGGAAGCTTCGAGAGTTATAGGAAACTTGCTTTGATGCATCGGATTCCAGCTACTGGACCTCCAGGGCACCATTCATGATTCAACTGCAGTCCTTGCACATAAGTAGCCTTGGAGATTAAAGTTCCCAATGGCGACGTAATTTCTGGGTTATATTCACACTGGGAAGCTTCGAGAGTTATAGGAAACTTGCTTTGATGCATCGGATTCCAGCTACTGGACCTCCAGGGCACCATTCATGATTCAACTGCAGTCCTTGCACATAAGTAGCCTTGGAGATTAAAGTTCCCAATGGCGACGTAATTTCTGGGTTATATTCACACTGGGAAGCTTCGAGAGTTATAGGAAACTTGCTTTGATGCATCGGATTCCAGCTACTGGACCTCCAGGGCACCATTCATGTTTCAACTGCAGCCCTTGCACATAAGTAGCCTTGGAGATTAAAGTTCCCAATGGCGACGTAATTTCTGGGTTATATTCACACTGGGAAGCTTCGAGAGTTATAGGAAACTTGCTTTGATGCATCGGATTCCAGCTACTAGACCTCCAGGACACTATTCATGATTCAACTGCAGCCTTTGCACATATGTAGCCTTGGAGATTAAAGTTCCCAATGGCGACGTAATTTGTGGGTTATATTCACACTGGGAAGCTTCGAGAGTTATAGGAAACTTGCTTTGATGCATCGGATTCCAGCTACTGGACCTCCAGGGCACCATTCATGATTCAACTGCAGTCCTTGCACATAAGTAGCCTTGGAGATTAAAGTTCCCAATGGCGCCGTAATTTCTGGGTTATATTCACACTGGGAAGCTTCGAGAGTTATAGGAAACTTGCTTTGATGCATCGGATTCCAGCTACTGGACCTCCAGGGCACCATTCATGATTCAACTGCAGTCCTTGCACATAAGTAGCCTTGGAGATTAAAGTTCCCATTGGCGACGTAATTTCTGGGTTATATTCACACTGGGAAGCTTCGAGAGTTATAGGAAACTCGCTTTGATGCATCGGATTCCAGCTACTGGACCTCCAGGGCACCATTCATGATTCAACTGCAGCCCTTGCACATAAGTAGCCTTGGAGATTAAAGTTCCCAATGGCGCCGTAATTTCTGGGTTATATTCACACTGGGAAGCTTCGAGAGTTATAGGAAACTTGCTTTGATGCATCGGATTCCAGCTACTGGACCTCCAGGGCACGATTCATGATTCAACTGCAGTCCTTGCACATATGTAGCCTTGGAGATTAAAGTTCCCAATGGCGACGTAATTTCTGGGTTATATTCACACTGGGAAGCTTCGAGAGTTATAGGAAACTTGCTTTGATGCATCGGATTCCAGCTACTGGACCTCCAGGGCACCATTCATGATTCAACTGCAGCCCTTGCACATATGTAGCCTTGGAGATTAAAGTTCCTAATGGCGACGTAATTTCTGGGTTATATTCACACTGGGAAGCTTCGAGAGTTATAGGAAACTTCACGTTGATGCATCGGATTCCAGCTACTGGACATCCAGGGCACCATTCATGATTCAACTGCAGTCCTTGCACATAAGTAGCCTTGGAGATTAAAGTTCCCAATGGCGACGTAATTTCTGGGTTATATTCACACTGGGAAGCTTCGAGAGGTGTAGGAAACTTGCTTTGATGCATCGGATTCCAGCTACTGGACCTCGAGGGCACCATTCATGATTCAGCTGCAGTCCTTGCACATAAGTAGCCTTGGAGATTAAAGTTCCCAATGGCGACGTAATTTCTGGGTTATATTCACACTGGGAAGCTTCGAGAGTTATAGGAAACTTCACGTTGATGCATCGGATTCCAGCTACTGGACATCCAGGGCACCATTCATGATTCAACTGCAGTCCTTGCACATAAGTAGCCTTGGAGATTAAAGTTCCCAATGGCGACGTAATTTCTGGGTTATATTCACACTGGGAAGCTTCGAGAGTTGTAGGAAACTTGCTTTGATGCATCGGATTCCAGCTACTGGACCTCCAGGGCACCATTCATGATTCAGCTGCAGTCCTTGCACATAAGTAGCCTTGGAGATTAAAGTTCCCAATGGCGACGTAATTTCTGTGTTATATTCACACTGGGAAGCTTCGAGAGTTATAGGAAACTCGCTTTGATGCATCGGATTCCAGCTACTGGACCTCCAGGGCACCATTCATGTTTCAACTGCAGTCCTTGCACATAAGTAGCCTTGGAGATTAAAGTTCCCAATGGCGACGTAATTTCTGGGTTACATTCACACTGGGAAGCTTCGAGAGTTATAGGAAACTCGCTTTGATGCATCGGATTCCAGCTACTGGACCTCCAGGGCACCATTCATGATTCAACTGCAGTCCTTGCACATAAGTAGCCTTGGAGATTAAAGTTCCCAATGGCGACGTAATTTGTGGGTTATATTCACACTGGGAAGCTTCGAGAGTTATAGGAAACTTGCTTTGATGCATCGGATTCCAGCTACTGGACCTCCAGGGCACCATTCATGATTCAACTGCAGTCCTTGCACATAAGTAGCCTTGGAGATTAAAGTTCCCAATGGCGCCGTAATTTCTGGGTTATATTCACACTGGGAAGCTTCGAGAGTTATAGGAAACTTGCTTTCATGCATCGGATTCCAGCTACTGGACCTCCAGGGCACCATTCATGATTCAACTGCAGTCCTTGCACATAAGTAGCCTTGGAGATTAAAGTTCCCAATGGCGACGTAATTTCTGGGTTATATTCACACTTGGAAGCCTCGAGAGTTATAGGAAACTTGCTTTGATGCATCGGTTTCCAGCTACTGGTCCTCCAGGGCACCATTCGTGATTCAACTGCAGTCCTTGCACATAAGTAGCCTAGGAGATTAAAGTTCCAAATGGCGACGTAATTTCTGGGTTATATTCACACTGGGAAGCTTCGAGAGTTATAGGAAACTTCACTTTGATGCATCGGATTCCAGCTACTGGACCTCCAGGGCACCATTCATGATTCAACTGCAGTCCTTGCACATAAGTAGCCTTGGAGGTTTAAGTTCCCAATGTCGACGTAATTTCTGGGTTATATTCACACTGGGAAGCTTCGAGAGTTATAGGAAACTTCACTTTGATGCATCGGATTCCAGCTACTGGACCTCCAGGGCACCATTCATGATTCAACTGCAGTCCTTGCACATAAGTAGCCTTGGAGATTAAAGTTCCCAATGGCGACGTAATTTCTGGGTTATATTCACACTGGGAAGCTTCGAGAGTTATAGGAAACTTGCTTTGATGCATCGGATTCCAGCTACTGGACCTCCAGGGCACCATTCATGATTCAACTGCAGTCCTTGCACATAAGTAGCCTTGGAGATTAAAGTTCCCAATGGCGACGTAATTTCTGGGTTATATTCACACTGGGAAGCTTCGAGAGTTATGGGAAACTTGCTTTGATGCATCGGATTCCAGCTACTGGACCTCCAGGGCACCATTCATGATTCAACTGCAGTCCTTGCACATAAGTAGCCTTGGAGATTAAAGTTCCCAACGGCGACGTAATTTCTGGGTTATATTCACACTGGGAAACTTTGAGAGTTATAGAAAAATCGCTTTGATGCATCGGATTCCAGCTACTGGACCTCCAGGGCACCATTCATGATTCAACTGCAGTCCTTGCACATAAGTAGCCTTGGAGATTAATGTTCCCAATGGCGACGTAATTTCTGGGTTATATTCACACTGGGAAGCTTCGAGAGTTATAGGAAACTTGCTTTGATGCATCGGATTCCAGCTACTGGACCTCCAGGGCACCATCCATGATTCAACCGCAGTCCTTGCACATAAGTAGCCTTGGAGATTAATGTTCCCAATGGCGACGTAATTTCTGGGTTATATTCACACTGGGAAACTTCGAGAGTTATAGGAAACTTGCTTTGATGCATCGGATTCCTGCTACTGGTCCTCCATGGCACCATTCGTGATTCAACTGCAGTCCTTGCACATAAGTAGCCTAGGAGATTAAAGTTCCAAATGGCGACGTAATTTCTGGGTTATATTCACACTGGGAAGCTTCGAGAGTTATAGGAAACTTGCTTTGATGCATCGGATTCCAGCTACTGGACCTCCAGGGCACCATTCATGATTCAACTGCAGTCCTTGCACATAAGTAGCCTTGGAGATTAAAGTTCCCAATGGCGACGTAATTTCTGGGTTATATTCACACTGGGAAGCTTCGAGAGTTATAGGAAACTTGCTTTGATGCATCGGATTCCAGCTACTGGACCTCCAGGGCACCATTCATGATTCAACTGCAGTCCTTGCACATAAGTAGCCTTGGAGGTTAAAGTTCCCAATGTCGACGTAATTTCTGGGTTATATTCACACTGGGAAGCTTCGAGAGTTATAGGAAACTTCACTTTGATGCATCGGATTCCAGCTACTGGACCTCCAGGGCACCATTCATGATTCAACTGCAGTCCTTGCACATAAGTAGCCTTGGAGATTAAAGTTCCCAATGGCGACGTAATTTCTGGGTTATATTCACACTGGGAAGCTTCGAGAGTTATAGGAAACTTGCTTTGATGCATCGGATTCCAGCTACTGGACCTCCAGGGCACCATTCATGATTCAACTGCAGTCCTTGCACATAAGTAGCCTTTGAGATTAAAGTTCCCAATGGCGACGTAATTTCTGGGTTATATTCACACTGGGAAGCTTCGAGAGTTATAGGAAACTTGCTTTGATGCATCGGATTCCAGCTACTGGACCTCCAGGGCACCATTCATGTTTCAACTGCAGCCCTTGCACATAAGTAGCCTTGGAGATTAAAGTTCCCAATGGCGACGTAATTTCTGGGTTATATTCACACTGGGAAGCTTCGAGAGTTATAGGAAACTCGCTTTGATGCATCGGATTCCAGCTACTGGACCTCCAGGGCACCATTCATGTTTCAACTGCAGTCCTTGCACATAAGTAGCCTTGGAGATTAAAGTTCCCAATGGCGACGTAATTTCTGGCTTACATTCACACTGGGAAGCTTCGAGAGTTATAGGAAACTCGCTTTGATGCATCGGATTCCAGCTACTGGACCTCCAGGGCACCATTCATGATTCAACTGCAGTCCTTGCACATAAGTAGCCTTGGAGATTAAAGTTCCCAATGGCGACGTAATTTCTGGGTTATATTCACACTGGGAAGCTTCGAGAGTTATAGGAAACTTGCTTTGATGCATCGGATTCCAGCTACTGGACCTCCAGCGCACCATTCATGATTCAACTGCAGTCCTTGCACATAAGTAGCCTTGGAGATTAAAGTTCCCAATGGCGACGTAATTTCTGGGTTATATTCACACTGGGAAGCTTCGAGAGTTATAGGAAACTTGCTTTGATGCATCGGATTCCAGCTACTAGACCTCCAGGACACTATTCATGATTCAACTGCAGCCTTTGCACATATGTAGCCTTGGAGATTAAAGTTCCCAATGGCGACGTAATTTGTGGGTTATATTCACACTGGGAAGCTTCGAGAGTTATAGGAAACTTGCTTTGATGCATCGGATTCCAGCTACTGGACCTCCAGGGCACCATTCATGATTCAACTGCAGTCCTTGCACATAAGTAGCCTTGGAGATTAAAGTTCCCAATGGCGCCGTAATTTCTGGGTTATATTCACACTGGGAAGCTTCGAGAGTTATAGGAAACTTGCTTTGATGCATCGGATTCCAGCTACTGGACCTCCAGGGCACCATTCATGATTCAACTGCAGTCCTTGCACATAAGTAGCCTTGGAGATTAAAGTTCCCATTGGCGACGTAATTTCTGGGTTATATTCACACTGGGAAGCTTCGAGAGTTATAGGAAACTCGCTTTGATGCATCGGATTCCAGCTACTGGACCTCCAGGGCACCATTCATGATTCAACTGCAGCCCTTGCACATAAGTAGCCTTGGAGATTAAAGTTCCCAATGGCGCCGTAATTTCTGGGTTATATTCACACTGGGAAGCTTCGAGAGTTATAGGAAACTTGCTTTGATGCATCGGATTCCAGCTACTGGACCTCCAGGGCACGATTCATGATTCAACTGCAGTCCTTGCACATATGTAGCCTTGGAGATTAAAGTTCCCAATGGCGACGTAATTTCTGGGTTATATTCACACTGGGAAGCTTCGAGAGTTATAGGAAACTTGCTTTGATGCATCGGATTCCAGCTACTGGACCTCCAGGGCACCATTCATGATTCAACTGCAGCCCTTGCACATATGTAGCCTTGGAGATTAAAGTTCCTAATGGCGACGTAATTTCTGGGTTATATTCACACTGGGAAGCTTCGAGAGTTATAGGAAACTTCACGTTGATGCATCGGATTCCAGCTACTGGACATCCAGGGCACCATTCATGATTGAACTGCAGTCCTTGCACATAAGTAGCCTTGGAGATTAAAGTTCCCAATGGCGACGTAATTTCTGGGTTATATTCACACTGGGAAGCTTCGAGAGGTGTAGGAAACTTGCTTTGATGCATCGGATTCCAGCTACTGGACCTCGAGGGCACCATTCATGATTCAGCTGCAGTCCTTGCACATAAGTAGCCTTGGAGATTAAAGTTCCCAATGGCGACGTAATTTCTGGGTTATATTCACACTGGGAAGCTTCGAGAGTTATAGGAAACTTCACGTTGATGCATCGGATTCCAGCTACTGGACATCCAGGGCACCATTCATGATTCAACTGCAGTCCTTGCACATAAGTAGCCTTGGAGATTAAAGTTCCCAATGGCGACGTAATTTCTGGGTTATATTCACACTGGGAAGCTTCGAGAGTTGTAGGAAACTTGCTTTGATGCATCGGATTCCAGCTACTGGACCTCCAGGGCACCATTCATGATTCAGCTGCAGTCCTTGCACATAAGTAGCCTTGGAGATTAAAGTTCCCAATGGCGACGTAATTTCTGGGTTATATTCACACTGGGAAGCTTCGAGAGTTATAGGAAACTTGCTTTGATGCATCGGATTCCAGCTACTGGACCTCCAGGGCACCATTCATGATTCAACTGCAGTCCTTGCACATAAGTAGCCTTGGAGATTAAAGTTCCCAATGGCGCCGTAATTTCTGGGTTATATTCACACTGGGAAGCTTCGAGAGCTATAGGAAACTTGCTTTGATGCATCGGATTCCAGCTACTGGACCTCCAGGGCACCATTCATGATTCAACTGCAGTCCTTGCACATAAGTAGCCTTGGAGATTAAAGTTCCCATTGGCGACGTAATTTCTGGGTTATATTCACACTGGGAAGCTTCGAGAGTTATAGGAAACTCGCTTTGATGCATCGGATTCCAGCTACTGGACCTCCAGGGCACCATTCATGATTCAACTGCAGCCCTTGCACATAAGTAGCCTTGGAGATTAAAGTTCCCAATGGCGACGTAATTTCTGGGTTATATTCACACTGGGAAGTTTCGAGAGTTGTAGGAAATTTGCTTTGATGCATCGGATTCCAGCTACTGGACCTCCAGGTCACCATTCATGATTCAGCTGCAGTCCTTGCACATAAGTAGCCTTGGAGATTAAAGTTCCCAATGGCGACGTAATTTCTGGGTTATATTCACACTGGGAAGCTTCGAGAGTTATAGGAAACTTGCATTGATGCATTGGATTCCAGCTACTGGACCTCCAGGGCACCATTCATGATTCAACTGCAGCCCTTGCACATATGTTGCCTTGGAGATTAAAGTTCCCAATGGCGACGTAATTTCTGGGTTATATTCACACTGGGAAGCTTCGAGAGTTATAGGAAACTTGCTTTGATGCATCGGATTCCAGCTACTGGACCTCCAGGGCACCATTCATGTTTCAACTGCAGCCCTTGCACATATGTAGCCTTGGAGATTAAAGTTCCCAATGGCGACGTAATTTCTGGGTTATATTCACACTGGGAAGCTTCGAGAGTTATAGGAAACTTGCTTTGATGCATCGGATTCCAGCTACTGGACCTCCAGGGCACCATTCATGATTCAGCTGCAGTCCTTGCACATAAGTAGCCTTGGAGATTAAAGTTCCCAATGGCGACGTAATTTCTGGGTTATATTCACACTGGGAAGCTTCGAGAGTTATAGGAAACTTGCTTTGATGCATCGGATTCCAGCTACTGGACCTCCAGGGCACCATTCATGTTTCAACTGCAGCCCTTGCACATATGTAGCCGTGGAGATTAAAGTTCCCAATGGCGACGTAATTTCTGGGTTATATTCACACTGGGAAGCTTCGAGAGTTATAGGAAACTTGCTTTGATGCATCGGATTTAAGCTACTGGACCTCCAGGGCACCATTCATGATTCAACTGCAGTCCTAGCACATAAGTAGCCTTGGAGATTAAAGTTCCCAATCGCGACGTAATTTCTGGGTTATATTCACACTGGGAAGCTTCGAGAGTTATAGGAAACTCACTTTGATGCATCGGATTCCAGCTACTGGACCTCCAGGGCACCATTCGTGATTTAACTGCAGTCCTTGCACATAAGTAGCCTTGGAGATTAAAGTTCCCAATGGCGACGTAATTTCTGGGTTATATTCACACTGGGAAGCTTCGAGAGTTATAGGAAACTTGCTTTGATGCATCGGATTCCAGCTACTGGACCTCCAGGGCACCAATCATGATTCAACTGCAGTCCTTGCACATAAGTAGCCTTGGAGATTAAAGTTCCCAATGGCGACGTAATTTCTTTGTTATATTCACACTGGGAAGCTTCGAGAGTTATAGGAAACTTGCTTTGATGCATCGGATTCCAGCTACTGGACCTCCAGGGCACCATTCATGATTCAACTGCAGCCCTTGCACATAAGTAGCCTTGGAGATTAAAGTTCCCAATGGCGCCGTAATTTCTGGGTTATATTCACACTGGGAAGCTTCGAGAGTTATAGTAAACTTGCTTTGATGCATCGGATTCCAGCTACTGGACCTCCAGGGCACCATTCATGATTCAACTGCAGTCCTTGCACATATGTAGCCTTGGAGATTAAAGCTCCCAATGGCGACGTAATTTCTGGGTTATATTCACACTGGGAAGCTTCGAGAGTTATAGGAAACTTGCTTTGATGCATCGGATTCCAGCTACTGGACCTCCAGGGCACCATTCATGTTTCAACTGCAGCCCTTGCACATATGTAGCCTTGGAGATTAAAGTTCCCAATGGCGACGTAATTTCTGGGTTATATTCACACTGGGAAGCTTCGAGAGTTATAGGAAACTTGCTTTGATGCATCGGATTTAAGCTACTGGACCTCCAGGGCACCATTTATGATTCAACTGCAGTCCTAGCACATAAGTAGCCTTGGAGATTAAAGTTCCCAATGGCGACGTAATTTCTGGGTTATATTCACACTGGGAAGCTTCGAGAGTTATAGGAAACTCACTTTGATGCATCGGATTCCAGCTACTGGACCTCCAGGGCACCATTCGTGATTTAACTGCAGTCCTTGCACATAAGTAGCCTTGGAGATTAAAGTTCCCAATGGCGACGTAATTTCTGGGTTATATTCACACTGGGAAGCTTCGAGAGTTATAGGAAACTTGCTTTGATGCATCGGATTCCAGCTACTGGACCTCCAGGGCACCAATCATGATTCAACTGCAGTCCTTGCACATAAGTAGCCTTGGAGATTAAAGTTCCCAATGGCGACGTAATTTCTTTGTTATATTCACACTGGGAAGCTTCGAGAGTTATAGGAAACTTGCTTTGATGCATCGGATTCCAGCTACTGGACCTCCAGGGCACCATTCATGATTCAACTGCAGCCCTTGCACATAAGTAGCCTTGGAGATTAAAGTTCCCAATGGCGCCGTAATTTCTGGGTTATATTCACACTGGGAAGCTTCGAGAGTTATAGGAAACTTGCTTTGATGCATCGGATTCCAGCTACTGGACCTCCAGGGCACCATTCATGATTCAACTGCAGTCCTTGCACATATGTAGCCTTGGAGATTAAAGTTCCCAATGGCGACGTAATTTCTGGGTTATATTCACACTGGGAAGCTTCGAGAGTTATAGGAAACTTGCTTTGATGCATCGGATTCCAGCTACTGGACCTCCAGGGCACCATTCATGATTCAACTGCAGCCCTTGCACATATGTAGCCTTGGAGATTAAAGTTCCTAATGGCGACGTAATTTCTGGGTTATATTCACACTGGGAAGCTTCGAGAGTTATAGGAAACTTCACGTTGATGCATCGGATTCCAGCTACTGGTCCTCCAGCGCACCATTCATGATTCAACTGCAGTCCTTGCACATAAGTAGCCTTGGAGATTAAAGTTCCGAATGGCGACGTAATTTCTGGGTTATATTCACACTGGGAAGCTTCGAGAGGTGTAGAAAACTTGCTTTGATGCATCGGATTCCAGCTACTGGACCTCCAGGGCACCATTCATGATTCAGCTGCAGTCCTTGCACATAAGTAGCCTTGGAGATTAAAGTTCCCAATGGCGACGTAATTTCTGGGTTATATTCACACTGGGAAGCTTCGAGAGTTATAGGAAACTTCACGTTGATGCATCGGATTCCAGCTACTGGACATCCAGGGCACCATTCATGATTCAACTGCAGTCCTTGCACATAAGTAGCCTTGGAGATTAAAGTTCCCAATGGCGACGTAATTTCTGGGTTATATTCACACTGGGAAGCTTCGAGAGTTGTAGGAAACTCGCTTTGATGCATCGGATTCCAGCTACTGGACCTCCAGGGCACCATTCATGTTTCAACTGCAGTCCTTGCACATAAGTAGCCTTGGAGATTAAAGTTCCCAATGGCGACGTAATTTCTGGGTTACATTCACACTGGGAAGCTTCGAGAGTTATAGGAAACTCGCTTTGATGCATCGGATTCCAGCTACTGGACCTCCAGGGCACCATTCATGATTCAACTGCAGTCCTTGCACATAAGTAGCCTTGGAGATTAAAGTTCCCAATGGCGACGTAATTTCTGGGTTATATTCACACTGGGAAGCTTCGAGAGTTATAGGAAACTTGCTTTGATGCATCGGATTCCAGCTACTGGACCTCCAGCGCACCATTCATGATTCAACTGCAGTCCTTGCACATAAGTAGCCTTGGAGATTAAAGTTCCCTATGGCGACGTAATTTCTGGGTTATATTCACACTGGGAAGCTTCGAGAGTTATAGGAAACTTGCTTTGATGCATCGGATTCCAGCTACTAGACCTCCAGGACACTATTCATGATTCAACTGCAGCCTTTGCACATATGTAGCCTTGGAGATTAAAGTTCCCAATGGCGACGTAATTTCTGGGTTATATTCACACTGGGAAGCTTCGAGAGTTATAGGAAACTTGCTTTGATGCATCGGATTCCAGCTACTGGACCTCCAGGGCACCATTCATGATTCAACTGCAGTCCTTGCACATAAGTAGCCTTGGAGATTAAAGTTCCCAATGGCGCCGTAATTTCTGGGTTATATTCACACTGGGAAGCTTCGAGAGTTATAGGAAACTTGCTTTGATTCATCGGATTCCAGCTACTGGACCTCCAGGGCACCATTCATGATTCAACTGCAGTCCTTGCACATAAGTAGCCTTGGAGATTAAAGTTCCCATTGGCGACGTAATTTCTGGGTTATATTCACACTGGGAAGCTTCGAGAGTTATAGGAAACTCGCTTTGATGCATCGGATTCCAGCTACTGGACCTCCAGGGCACCATTCATGATTCAACTGCAGCCCTTGCACATAAGTAGCCTTGGAGATTAAAGTTCCCAATGGCGACGTAATTTCTGGGTTATATTCACACTGGGAAGCTCCGAGAGTTATAGGAAACTTGCTTTGATGCATCGGATTCCAGCTACTGGACCTCCAGCGCACCATTCATGATTCAACTGCAGTCCTTGCACATAAGTAGCCTTGGAGATTAAAGTTCCCAATGGCGACGTAATTTCTGGGTTATATTCACACTGGGAAGCTTCGAGAGTTATAGGAAACTTGCTTTGATGCATCGGATTCCAGCTACTGGACCTCCAGGGCACCATTCATGATTCAACTGCAGCCCTTGCACATAAGTAGCCTTGGAGATTAAAGTTCCTAATGGCGACGTAATTTCTGGGTTATATTCACACTGGGAAGCTTCGAGAGTTATAGGAAACTTCACGTTGATGCATCGGATTCCAGCTACTGGACATCCAGGGCACCATTCATGATTCAACTGCAGTCCTTGCACATAAGTAGCCTTGGAGATTAAAGTTCCCAATGGCGACGTAATTTCTTGGTTATATTCACACTGGGAAGCTTCGAGAGTTGTAGGAAACTTGCTTTGATGCATCGGATTCCAGCTACTGGACCTCCAGGGCACCATTCATGATTCAGCTGCAGTCCTTGCACATAAGTAGCTTTGGAGATTAAAGTTCCCAATGGCGACGTAATTTCTGGGTTATATTCACACTGGGAAGCTTCGAGAGTTATAGGAAACTTGCATTGATGCATTGGATTCCAGCTACCGGACCTCCAGGGCACCATTCATGATTCAACTGCAGCCCTTGCACATATGTTGCCTTGGAGATTAAAGTTCCCAATGGCGACGTAATTTCTGGGTTATATTCACACTGGGAAGCTTCGAGAGTTATAGGAAACTTGCTTTGATGCATCGGATTCCAGCTACTGGACCTCAAGGGCACCATTCATGATTCAGCTGCAGTCCTTGCACATAAGTAGCCTTGGAGATTAAAGTTCCCAATGGCGACGTAATTTCTGGGTTATATTCAGTCTGGGAAGCTTCGAGAGTTATAGGAAACTTGCTTTGATGCATCGGATTCCAGCTACTGGACCTCCAGGGCACCATTCATGTTTCAACTGCAGCCCTTGCACATATGTAGCCTTGGAGATTAAAGTTCCCAATGGCGACGTAATTTCTGGGTTATATTCACACTGGGAAGCTTCGAGAGTTATAGGAAACTTGCTTTGATGCATCGGATTCCAGCTACTGGACCTCCAGGGCACCATTCATGACTCAACTGCAGTCCTAGCACATAAGTAGCCTTGGAGATTAAAGTTCCCAATGGCGACGTAATTTCTGGGTTATATTCACACTGGGAAGCTTCGAGAGTTATAGGAAACTCACTTTGATGCATCGGATTCCAGCTACTGGACCTCCAGGGCACCATTCGTGATTTAACTGCAGTCCTTGCACATAAGTAGCCTTGGAGATTAAAGTTCCCAATGGCGACGTAATTTCTGGGTTATATTCACACTGGGAAGCTTCGAGAGTTATTGGAAACTTGCTTTGATGCATCGGATCCCAGCTACTGGACCTCCAGGACACCATTCATGATTCAACTGCAGACCTTGCACATAAGTAGCCTTGGAGATTAAAGTTCCCAATGGCGACGTAATTTCTGGGTTATATTCACACTGGGAAGCTTCGAGAGTTATAGGAAACTTGCTTTGATGCATCGGATTCCAGCTACTGGACCTCCAGGGCACCATTCATGATTCAACTGCAGTCCTTGCACATAAGTAGCCTTGGAGATTAAAGTTCCCAATGGCGACGTAATTTCTTTGTTATATTCACACTGGGAAGCTTCGAGAGTTATAGGAAACTTGCTTTGATGCATCGGATTCCAGCTACTGGACCTCCAGGGCACCATTCATGATTCAACTGCAGTCCTTGCACATAAGTAGCCTTGGAGATTAAAGTTCCCAATGGCGACGTAATTTCTGTGTTATATTCACACTGGGAAGCTTCGAGAGTTATAGGAAACTTGCTTTGATGCATCGGATTCCAGCTACTGGGACTCCAGGGCACCATTCATGATTCAACTGCAGTCCTTGCACATAAGTAGCCTTGGAGATTAAAGTTCCCAATGGCGACGTAATTTCTGGGTTATATTCACACTGGGAAGCTTCGAGAGTTATAGGAAACTTGCTTTGATGCATCGGATTCCAGCTACTGGACCTCCAGGGCACCATTCATGATTCAACTGCAGTCCTTGCACATAAGTAGCCTTGGAGATTAAAGTTCCCAATGGCGACGTAATTTCTGGGTTATATTCACACTGGGAAGCTTCGAGAGTTATAGGAAACTTGCTTTGATGCATGGGATTCCAGCTACCGGACCTCCAGGGCACCATTCATGATTCATCTGCAGCCCTTGCACATAAGTAGCCCTGGAGATTAAAGTTCCCAATGGCGACGTAATTTCTGGGTTATATTCACACTGGGAAGCTTCGAGAGTTATAGGAAACTCGCTTTGATGCATCGGATTCCAGCTACTGGACCGCCAGGGCACCATTCATGATTCAACTGCAGTCCTTGCACATAAGTAGCCTTGGAGATTAAAGTTCCCAATGGCGACGTAATTTCTTTGTTATATTCACACTGGGAAGCTTAGAGAGTTATAGGAAACTCGCTTTGATGCATCGGATTCCAGCTACTGGACCTCCAGGGCACCATTCATGATTCAACTGCAGTCCTTGCAAATAAGTAGCCTTGGAGATTAAAGTTCCCAATGGCGACGTAATTTCTGGGTTATATTCACACTGGGAAGCTTCGAGAGTTATAGGAAACTTGCTTTGATGCATCGGATTCCAGCTATTGGACCTCCAGGGCACCATTCATGATTCAACTGCAGTCCTTGCACATAAGTAGTCATGGAGATTAAAGTTCCCAATGGCGACGTAATTTCTGGGTTATATTCACACTGGGAAGCTTCGAGAGTTATAGGAAACTTGCTTTGATGCATCGGATTCCAGCTACTGGACCTCCAGGGCACCATTCATGATTCAACTGCTGCCTTTGCACATAAGTAGCCTTGGAGATTAAAGTTCCCAATGGCGCCGTAATTTCTGGGTTATATTCACACTGGGAAGCTTCGAGAGTTATAGGAAACTTGCTTTGATGCATGGGATTCCAGCTACTGGTCCTCCAGCGCACCATTCATGATTCATCTGCAGCCCTTGCACATAAGTAGCCTTGGAGATTAAAGTTCCCAATGGCGACGTAATTTCTGGGTTATATTCACACTGGGAAGCTTCGAGAGTTATAGGAAACTCGCTTTGATGCATCGGATTCCAGCTACTGGACCTCCAGGGCACCATTCATGATTCAACTGCAGTCCTTGCACATAAGTAGCCTTGGAGATTAAAGTTCCCAATGGCGACGTAATTTCTGGGTTATATTCACACTGGGAAGCTTAGAGAGTTATAGGAAACTCGCTTTGATGCATCGGATTCCAGCTACTGGACCTCCAGGGCACCATTCATGATTCAACTGCAGTCCTTGCACATAAGTAGCCTTGGAGATTAAAGTTCCCAATGGCGACGTAATTTCTGGGTTATATTCACACTGGGAAGCTTCGAGAGTTATAGGAAACTTGCTTTGATGCATCGGATTCCAGCTATTGGACCTCCAGGGCACCATTCATGATTCAACTGCAGTCCTTGCACATAAGTAGTCATGGAGATTAAAGTTCCCAATGGCGACGTAATTTCTGGGTTATATTCACACTGGGAAGCTTCGAGAGTTATAGGAAACTTGCTTTGATGCATCGGATTCCAGCTACTGGACCTCCAGGGCACCATTCATGATTCAACTGCTGCCTTTGCACATAAGTAGCCTTGGAGATTAAAGTTCCCAATGGCGACGTAATTTCTGGGTTATATTCACACTGGGAAGCTTCGAGAGTTATAGGAAACTTGCTTTGATGCATCGGATTCCAGCTACTGGACCTCCAGGGCACCATTCATGATTCAACTGCAGTCCTTGCACATAAGTAGCCTTGGAGATTAAAGTTCCCAATGGCGCCGTAATTTCTGGGTTATATTCACACTGGGAAGCTTCGAGAGTTATAGGAAACTTGCTTTGATGCATCGGATTCCAGCTACTGGACCTCCTGGGCACCATTCGTGATTCAACTGCAGTCCTTGCACATAAGTACCTTGGAGATTAAAGTTCCCAATGGCGACGTAATTTCTGGGTTATATTCACAATGGGAAGCTTCGAGAGTTATAGGAAACTTGCTTTGATGCATCGGATTCCAGCTACTGGACCTCCAGGGCACCATTCATGATTCAACTGCAGTCCTTGCACATAAGTAGCCTTGGAGATTAAAGTTCCCAATGGCGACGTAATTTCTGGGTTATATTCACACTGGGAAGCTTCGAGAGTTATAGGAAACTTGCTTTGATGCATCGGATTCCAGCTACTTGACCTCCAGGGCACCATTCATGATTCAACTGCAGTCCTTGCACATAAGTAGCCTTGGAGATTAAAGTTCCCAATGGCGACGTAATTTCTGGGTTATATTCACACTGGGAAGCTTCGAGAGTTATAGGAAACTTGCTTTGATGCATCGGATTCCAGCTACTGAACCTCCAGGGCACCATTCATGATTCAACTGCAGTCCTTGCACATAAGTAGCCTTGGAGATTAAAGTTCCCAACGGCGACGTAATTTCTGGGTTATATTCACACTGGGAAGCTTAGAGAGTTATAGAAAAATCGCTTTGATGCATCGGATTCCAGCTACTGGACCTCCAGGGCACCATTCATGATTCAACTGCAGTCCTTGTACATAAGTAGCCTTGGAGATTAAAGTTCCCAATGGCGACGTAATTTCTGGGTTATACTCACACTGGGAAGCTTCGAGAGTTATAGGAAACTTTCTTTGATGCATCGGATTCCAGCTACTGGACCTCCAGGGCACCATTCATGATTCAACTGCAGTCCTTGCACATAAGTAGCCTTGGAGATTAAAGTTCCCAATGGCGACGTAATTTCTGGGTTATATTCACACTGGGAAGCTTCGAGAGTTATAGGAAACTTGCTTTGATGCATCGGATTTCAGCTACTGGACCTCCAGGGCACCATTCATGATTCAACTGCAGCCCTTGCACATATGTACCCTTGGAGATTAAAGTACCCAATGGCGACGTAATTTCTGGGTTATATTCACACTGGGAAGCTTCGAGAGTTATAGGAAACTTGCTTTGATGCATCGGATTCCAGCTACTGGACCTCCAGGGCACCATTCGTGATTCAACTGCAGTCCTTGCACATAAGTAGCCTTGGAGATTAAAGTTCCCAATGGCGACGTAATTTCTGGGTTATATTCACACTGGGAAGCTTCGAGAGTTATAGGAAACTTGCTTTGATGCATCGGATTCCAGCTACTGGACCTCCAGGGCACCATTCATGATTCAACTGCAGTCCTTGCACATAAGTAGCCTTGGAGATTAAAGTTCCCAATGGCGACGTAATTTCTGGGTTATATTCACACTGGGAAGCTTCGAGAGTTATAGGAAACTTGCTTTGATGCATCGGATTCCAGCTACTGGACCTCCAGGGCACAATTCATGATTCAACTGCAGTCCTTGCACATAAGTAGCCTTGGAGATTAAAGTTCCCAATGGCGACGTAATTTCTGGGTTATATTCACACTGGGAAGCTTCGAGAGTTATAGGAAACTTGCTTTGATGCATCGGATTCCAGCTACTGGACCTCCAGGGCACCATTCATGATTCAACTGCAGCCCTTGCACATATGTAGCCTTGGAGATTAAAGTTCCCAATGGCGCCGTAATTTCTGGGTTATATTCACACTGGGAAGCTTCGAGAGTTATAGGAAACTTGCTTTGATGCATGGGATTCCAGCTACTGGTCCTCCAGCGCACCATTCATGATTCATCTGCAGCCCTTGCACATAAGTAGCCTTGGAGATTAAAGTTCCCAATGGCGACGTAATTTCTGGGTTATATTCACACTGGGAAGCTTCGAGAGTTATAGGAAACTCGCTTTGATGCATCGGATTCCAGCTACTGGACCTCCAGGGCACCATTCATGATTCAACTGCAGTCCTTGCACATAAGTAGCCTTGGAGATTAAAGTTCCCAATGGCGACGTAATTTCTGGGTTATATTCACACTGGGAAGCTTAGAGAGTTATAGGAAACTCGCTTTGATGCATCGGATTCCAGCTACTGGACCTCCAGGGCACCATTCATGATTCAACTGCAGTCCTTGCACATAAGTAGCCTTGGAGATTAAAGTTCCCAATGGCGACGTAATTTCTGGGTTATATTCACACTGGGAAGCTTCGAGAGTTATAGGAAACTTGCTTTGATGCATCGGATTCCAGCTATTGGACCTCCAGGGCACCATTCATGATTCAACTGCAGTCCTTGCACATAAGTAGTCATGGAGATTAAAGTTCCCAATGGCGACGTAATTTCTGGGTTATATTCACACTGGGAAGCTTCGAGAGTTATAGGAAACTTGCTTTGATGCATCGGATTCCAGCTACTGGACCTCCAGGGCACCATTCATGATTCAACTGCTGCCTTTGCACATAAGTAGCCTTGGAGATTAAAGTTCCCAATGGCGACGTAATTTCTGGGTTATATTCACACTGGGAAGCTTCGAGAGTTATAGGAAACTTGCTTTGATGCATCGGATTCCAGCTACTGGACCTCCAGGGCACCATTCATGATTCAACTGCAGTCCTTGCACATAAGTAGCCTTGGAGATTAAAGTTCCCAATGGCGCCGTAATTTCTGGGTTATATTCACACTGGGAAGCTTCGGGAGTTATAGGAAACTTGCTTTGATGCATCGGATTCCAGCTACTGGACCTCCTGGGCACCATTCGTGATTCAACTGCAGTCCTTGCACATAAGTACCTTGGAGATTAAAGTTCCCAATGGCGACGTAATTTCTGGGTTATATTCACAATGGGAAGCTTCGAGAGTTATAGGAAACTTGCTTTGATGCATCGGATTCCAGCTACTGGACCTCCAGGGCACCATTCATGATTCAACTGCAGTCCTTGCACATAAGTAGCCTTGGAGATTAAAGTTCCCAATGGCGACGTAATTTCTGGGTTATATTCACACTGGGAAGCTTCGAGAGTTATAGGAAACTTGCTTTGATGCATCGGATTCCAGCTACTTGACCTCCAGGGCACCATTCATGATTCAACTGCAGTCCTTGCACATAAGTAGCCTTGGAGATTAAAGTTCCCAATGGCGACGTAATTTCTGGGTTATATTCACACTGGGAAGCTTCGAGAGTTATAGGAAACTTGCTTTGATGCATCGGATTCCAGCTACTGGACCTCCAGGGCACCATTCATGATTCAACTGCAGTCCTTGCACATAAGTAGCCTTGGAGATTAAAGTTCCCAACGGCGACGTAATTTCTGGGTTATATTCACACTGGGAAGCTTAGAGAGTTATAGAAAAATCGCTTTGATGCATCGGATTCCAGCTACTGGACCTCCAGGGCACCATTCATGATTCAACTGCAGTCCTTGTACATAAGTAGCCTTGGAGATTAAAGTTCCCAATGGCGACGTAATTTCTGGGTTATACTCACACTGGGAAGCTTCGAGAGTTATAGGAAACTTTCTTTGATGCATCGGATTCCAGCTACTGGACCTCCAGGGCACCATTCATGATTCAACTGCAGTCCTTGCACATAAGTAGCCTTGGAGATTAAAGTTCCCAATGGCGACGTAATTTCTGGGTTATATTCACACTGGGAAGCTTCGAGAGTTATAGGAAACTTGCTTTGATGCATCGGATTTCAGCTACTGGACCTCCAGGGCACCATTCATGATTCAACTGCAGCCCTTGCACATATGTACCCTTGGAGATTAAAGTTCCCAATGGCGACGTAATTTCTGGGTTATATTCACACTGGGAAGCTTCGAGAGTTATAGGAAACTTGCTTTGATGCATCGGATTCCAGCTACTGGACCTCCAGGGCACCATTCGTGATTCAACTGCAGTCCTTGCACATAAGTAGCCTTGGAGATTAAAGTTCCCAATGGCGACGTAATTTCTGGGTTATATTCACACTGGGAAGCTTCGAGAGTTATAGGAAACTTGCTTTGATGCATCGGATTCCAGCTACTGGACCTCCAGGGCACCATTCATGATTCAACTGCAGTCCTTGCACATAAGTAGCCTTGGAGATTAAAGTTCCCAATGGCGACGTAATTTCTGGGTTATATTCACACTGGGAAGCTTCGAGAGTTATAGGAAACTTGCTTTGATGCATCGGATTCCAGCTACTGGACCTCCAGGGCACAATTCATGATTCAACTGCAGTCCTTGCACATAAGTAGCCTTGGAGATTAAAGTTCCCAATGGCGACGTAATTTCTGGGTTATATTCACACTGGGAAGCTTCGAGAGTTATAGGAAACTTGCTTTGATGCATCGGATTCCAGCTACTGGACCTCCAGGGCACCATTCATGATTCAACTGCAGCCCTTGCACATATGTAGCCTTGGAGATTAAAGTTCCCAATGGCGACGTAATTTCTGGGTTATATTCAGACTGGGAAGCTTCGAGAGTTATAGGAAACTTGCTTTGATGCATCGGATTAAAGCTACGGGACCTCCAGGGCACCATTCATGTTTCAACTGCAGCCCTTGCACATATGTAGCCTTGGAGATTAAAGTTCCCAATGGCGACGCAATTTCTGGGTTATATTCACACTGGGAAGCTTCGAGAGTTATTGGAAACTTGCTTTGATGCATCGGATTCCAGCTACTGGACCTCCAGGGCACCATTCATGATTCAACTGCAGTCCTTGCACATAAGTAGCCTTGGAGATTAAAGTTCCCAATGGCGACGTAATTTCTGGGTTATATTCACACTGGGAAGCTTCGAGAGTTATAGGAAACTTGCTTTGATGCATCGGATTCCAGCTAATGGACCTCCAGGGCACCATTCATGTTTCAACTGCAGCCCTTGCACATATGTAGCCTTGGAGATTAAAGTTCCCAATGGCGACGCAATTTCTGGGTTATGTTCACACTGGGAAGCTTCGAGAGTTATAGGGAACTTGCTTTGATGCATCGGATTCCAGCTACTGGACCTCCAGGGCACCATTCATGATTCAACTGCAGTCCTTGCACATAAGTAGCCTTGGAGATTAAAGTTCCCAATGGCGACGTAATTTCTGGGTTATATTCACACTGGGAAGCTTCGAGAGTTATAGGAAACTTGCTTTGATGCATCGGTTTCCCGCTACTGGACCTCCAGGGCACCATTCATGTTTCAACTGCAGCCCTTGCACATATGTAGCCTTGGAGATTAAAGTTCCCAATGGCGACGTAATTTCTGGGTTATATTCACACTGGGAAGCTTCGAGAGTTATAGGAAACTTGCTTTGATGCATCGGATCCAGCTACTGGACCTCCAGGGCACCATTCATGATTCAACTGCAGCCCTTGCACATAAGTAGCCTTGGAGATTAAAGTTCCCAATGGCGACGTAATTTCTGGGTTATATTCACACTGGGAAGCTTCGAGAGTTATAGGAAACTTGCTTTGATGCATCGGATTCCAGCTACTGGACCTCCAGGGCACCATTCATGATTCAACTGCAGCCCTTGCACATAAGTAGCCTTGGAGATTAAAGTTCCCAATGGCGACGTAATTTCTGGGTTATATTCACACTGGGAAGCTTCGAGAGTTATAGGAAACTTGCTTTGATGCATCGGATTCCAGCTACTGGACCTCCAGGGCACCATTCATGTTTCAACTGCAGCCCTTGCACATATGTAGCCTTGGAGATTAAAGTTCCCAATGGCGATGTAATTTCTGGGTTATATTCACACTGGGAAGCTTCGAGAGTTATAGGAAACTTGCTTTGATGCATCGGATTCCAGCTACTGGACCTCCAGGGCACCATTCATGTTTCAACTGCAGCCCTTGCACATATGTAGCCTTGGAGATTAAAGTTCCCAATGGCGACGTAATTTCTGGGTTATATTCACACTGGGAAGCTTCGAGAGTTATAGGAAACTTGCTTTGATGTATCGGATTCCAGCTACTGGACCTCCAGGACACCATTCATGTTTCAACTGCAGCCCTTGCACATAAGTAGCCTTGGAGATTAAAGTGCCCAATGGCGACGTAATTTCTGGGTTATATTCACACTGGGAAGCTTCGAGAGTTATAGGAAACTTGCTTTGATGCATCGGATTCCAGCTACTGGACCTCCAGGGCACCATTCATGTTTCAACTGCAGCCCTTGCACATATGTAGCCTTGGAGATTAAAGTTCCCAATGGCGACGTTATTTCTGGGTTATATTCACACTGGGAAGCTTCGAGAGTTATAGGAAACTTGCTTTGATGCATCGGATTCCAGCTACTGGACCTCCAGCGCACCATTCATGTTTTAACTGCAGCCCTTGCACATATGTAGCCTTGGAGATTAAAGTTCCCAATGGCGACGTAATTTCTGGGTTATATTCACACTGGGAAGCTTCGAGAGTTATAGGAAACTTGCTTTGATGCATCGGATTCCAGCTACTGGACCTCCAGGGCACTATTCATGTTTCAACTGCAGTCCTTGCACATAAGTAGCCTTGGAGATTAAAGTGCCCAATGGCGACGTAATTTCTGGGTTATATTCACACTGGGAAGCTTCGAGAGTTATAGGAAACTTGCTTTGATGCATCGGATTCCAGCTACTGGACCTCCAGGGCACCATTCATGTTTCAACTGCAGCCCTTGCACATATGTAGCCTTGGAGATTAAAGTTCCCAATGGCGACGTAATTTCTGGGTTATATTCACACTGGGAAGCTTCGAGAGTTATAGGAAACTTGCTTTGATGCATCGGATTCCAGCTACTGGACCTCCAGGGCACCATTCATGTTTCAACTGCAGCCCTTGCACATAAGTAGCCTTGGAGATTAAAGTGCCCAATGGCGACGTAATTTCTGGGTTATATTCACACTGGGAGGCTTCGAGAGTTATAGGAAACTTGCTTTGATGCATCGGATTCCAGCTACTGGACCTCCAGGGCACCATTCATGTTTCAACTGCAGCCCTTGCACATATGTAACCTTGGAGGTTAAAGTTCCCAATGGCGACGTAATTTCTGGGTTATATTCACACTGGGAAGCTTCGAGAGTTATAGGAAACTTGCTTTGATGCATCGGATTCCAGCTACTGGACCTCCAGGGCACCATTCATGTTTCAACTGCAGCCCTTGGACATAAGTAGCCTTGGAGATTAAAGTGCCCAATGGCGACGTAATTTCTGGGTTATATTCACACTGGGAAGCTTCGAGAGTTATAGGAAACTTGCTTTGATGCATCGGATTCCAGCTACTGGACCTCCAGCGCACCATTCATGTGCAACTGCAGCCCTTGCACATATGTAGCCTTGGAGATTAAAGTTCCCAATGGCGACGTAATTTCTGGGTTATATTCACACTGGGAAGCTTCGAGAGTTATAGGAAACTTGCTTTGATGCATCGGATCCAGCTACTGGACCTCCAGGGCACCATTCATGATTCAACTGCAGCCCTTGCACATAAGTAGCCTTGGAGATTAAATTTCCCAATGGCGACGTAATTTCTGGGTTATATTCACACTGGGAAGCTTCGAGAGTTATAGGAAACTTGCTTTGATGCATCGGATTCCAGCTACTGGACCTCCAGGGCACCATTCATGTTTCAACTGCAGCCCTTGCACATAAGTAGCCTTGGAGATTAAAGTTCCCAATGGCGACGTAATTTCTGGGTTATATTCACACTGGGAAGCTTCGAGAGTTATAGGAAACTTGCTTTGATGCATCGGATTCCAGCTACTGGACCTCCAGGGCACCATTCATGTTTCAACTGCAGCCCTTGCCTTGGAGATTAAAGTTCCCAATGGCGACGTTATTTCGGGGTTATATTCACACTGGGAAGCTTCGAGAGTTATAGGAAACTTGCTTTGATGCATCGGATTCCAGCTACTGGACCTCCAGGGCACCATTCATGTTTCAACTGCAGCCCTTGCACATATGTAGCCTTGGAGATTAAAGTTCCCAATGGCGACGTAATTTCTGGGTTATATTCACACTGGGAAGCTTCGAGAGTTATAGGAAACTTGCTTTGATGCATCGGATTCCAGCTACTGGACCTCCAGGGCACCATTCATGTTTCAACTGCAGCCCTTGCACATAAGAAGCCTTGGAGATTAAAGTGCCCAATGGCGACGTAATTTCTGGGTTATATTCACACTGGGAAGCTTCGAGAGTTATAGGAAACTTGCTTTGATGCATCGGATTCCAGCTACTGGACCTCCAGGGCACCATTCATGTTTCAACTGCAGCCCTTGCACATAAGTAGCCTTGGAGATTAAAGTTCCCAATGGCGACGTAATTTCTGGGTTATATTCACACTGGGAAGCTTCGAGAGTTATAGGAAACTTGCTTTGATGCATCGGATTCCAGCTACTGGACCTCCAGGGCACCATTCATGTTTCAACTGCAGCCCTTGCACATATGTAGCCTTGGAGGTTAAAGTTCCCAATGGCGACGTAATTTCTGGGTTATATTCACACTGGGAAGCTTCGAGAGTTATAGGAAACTTGCTTTGATGCATCGGATTCCAGCTACTGGACCTCCAGGGCACCATTCATGTTTCAACTGCAGCCCTTGCACATATGTAGCCTTGGAGATTAAAGTTCCCAATGGCGACGTAATTTCTGGGTTATATTCACACTGGGAAGCTTCGAGAGTTATAGGAAACTTGCTTTGATGCATCGGATTCCAGCTACTGGACCTCTAGGACACCATTCATGTTTCAACTGCAGCCCTTGCACATAAGTAGCCTTGGAGATTAAAGTTCCCAATGGCGACGTAATTTCTGGGTTATATTCACACTGGGAAGCTTCGAGAGTTATAGGAAACTTGCTTTGATGCATCGGATTCCAGCTACTGGACCTCCAGGGCACCATTCATGATTCAACTGCAGTCCTTGCACATAAGTAGCCTTGGAGATTAAAGTTCCCAATGGCGACGTAATTTCTGGGTTATATTCACACTGGGAAGCTTCGAGAGTTATAGGAAACTTGCTTTGATGCATCGGATTCCAGCTACTGGACCTCCAAGGCACCATTCGTGTTTCAACTGCAGCTCTTGCACATATGTAGCCTTGGAGATTAAAGTTCCCAATGGCGACGTAATTTCTGGGTTATATTCACACTGGGAAGCTTCGAGAGTTATAGGAAACTTGCTTTGATGCATCGGATTCCAGCTACTGGACCTCCAGGGCACCATTCATGTTTCAACTGCAGCCCTTGCACATATGTAGCCTTGGAGATTAAAGTACCCAATGGTGACGTAATTTCTGGGTTATATTCACACTGGGAAGCTTCGAGAGTTATAGGAAACTTGCTTTGATGCATCGGATTCCAGCTACTGGACCTCCAGGGCACCATTCATGATTCAACTGCCGCCCTTGCACATATGTAGCATTGGAGATTAAAGTTCCCAATGGCGACGTAATTTCTGGGTTATATTCACACTGGGAAGCTTCGAGAGTTATAGGAAACTTGCTTTGATGCATCGGATTCCAGCTACTGGACCTCCAGGGCACCATTCATGTTTCAACTGCAGCCCTTGCACATATGTAGCCTTGGAGATTAAAGTTCCCAATGGCGACGTTATTTCGGGGTTATATTCACACTGGGAAGCTTCGAGAGTTATAGGAAACTTGCTTTGATGCATCGGATTCCAGCTACTGGACCTCCAGGGCACCATTCATGTTTCAACTGCAGCCCTTGCACATATGTAGCCTTGGAGATTAAAGTTCCCAATGGCGACGTAATTTCTGGGTTATATTCACACTGGGAAGCTTCGAGAGTTATAGGAAACTTGCTTTGATGCATCGGATTCCAGCTACTGGACCTCCAGGGCACCATTCATGTTTCAACTGCAGCCCTTGCACATAAGAAGCCTTGGAGATTAAAGTGCCCAATGGCGACGTAATTTCTGGGTTATATTCACACTGGGAAGCTTCGAGAGTTATAGGAAACTTGCTTTGATGCATCGGATTCCAGCTACTGGACCTGCAGGGCACCATTCATGTTTCAACTGCAGCCCTTGCACATATGTAGACTTGGAGGTTAAAGTTCCCAATGGCGACGTAATTTCTGGGTTATATTCACACTGGGAAGCTTCGAGAGTTATAGGAAAGTTGCTCTGATGCATCGTATTTCAGCTACTGGACCTCCAGGGCACCATTCATGTTTCAACTGCAGCCCTTGCACATATGTAGCCTTAGAGATTAAAGTTCCAAATGGCGACGTAATTTCTGAGTTATATTCACACTGGGAAGCTTCGAGAGTTATAGGAAACTTGCTTTGATGCATCGGATTCCAGCTACTGGACCTCTAGGGCACCATTCATGTTTCAACTGCAGCCCTTGCACATAAGTAGCCTTGGAGATTAAAGTTCCCAATGGCGACGTAATTTCTGGGTTATATTCACACTGGGAAGCTTCGAGAGTTATAGGAAACTTGCTTTGATGCATGGGATTCCAGCTACTGGACCTCCAGGGCACCATTCATGTTTCAACTGCAGCCCTTGCACATAAGTAGCCTTGGAGATTAAAGTTCCCAATGGCGACGTAATTTCTGGGTTATATTCACACTGGGAAGCTTCGAGAGTTATAGGAAACTTGCTTTGATGCATCGGATTCCAGCTACTGGACCTCCAGGGCACCATTCATGTTTCAACTGCAGCCCTTGCACATATGTAGCCTTGGAGGTTAAAGTTCCCAATGGCGACGTAATTTCTGGGTTATATTCACACTGGGAAGCTTCGAGAGTTATAGGAAACTTGCTTTGATGCATCGGATTCCAGCTACTGGACCTCCAGGGCACCATTCATGTTTCAACTGCAGCCCTTGCACATATGTAGCCTTGGAGATTAAAGTTCCCAATGGCGACGTAATTTCTGGGTTATATTCACACTGGGAAGCTTCGAGAGTTATAGGAAACTTGCTTTGATGCATCGGATTCCAGCTACTGGACCTCTAGGACACCATTCATGTTTCAACTGCAGCCCTTGCACATAAGTAGCCTTGGAGATTAAAGTTCCCAATGGCGACGTAATTTCTGGGTTATATTCACACTGGGAAGCTTCGAGAGTTATAGGAAACTTGCTTTGATGCATCGGATTCCAGCTACTGGACCTCCAGGGCACCATTCATGATTCAACTGCAGTCCTTGCACATAAGTAGCCTTGGAGATTAAAGTTCCCAATGGCGACGTAATTTCTGGGTTATATTCACACTGGGAAGCTTCGAGAGTTATAGGAAACTTGCTTTGATGCATCGGATTCCAGCTACTGGACCTCCAAGGCACCATTCGTGTTTCAACTGCAGCTCTTGCACATATGTAGCCTTGGAGATTAAAGTTCCCAATGGCGACGTAATTTCTGGGTTATATTCACACTGGGAAGCTTCGAGAGTTATAGGAAACTTGCTTTGATGCATCGGATTCCAGCTACTGGACCTCCAGGGCACCATTCATGTTTCAACTGCAGCCCTTGCACATATGTAGCCTTGGAGATTAAAGTACCCAATGGTGACGTAATTTCTGGGTTATATTCACACTGGGAAGCTTCGAGAGTTATAGGAAACTTGCTTTGATGCATCGGATTCCAGCTACTGGACCTCCAGGGCACCATTCATGATTCAACTGCCGCCCTTGCACATATGTAGCATTGGAGATTAAAGTTCCCAATGGCGACGTAATTTCTGGGTTATATTCACACTGGGAAGCTTCGAGAGTTATAGGAAACTTGCTTTGATGCATCGGATTCCAGCTACTGGACCTCCAGGGCACCATTCATGGTTCAACTGCAGCCCTTGCACATAAGTAGCCTTGGAAATTAAAGTTCCCAATGGCGACGTAATTTCTGGGTTATATTCACACTGGGAAGCTTCGAGAGTTATAGGAAACTTGCTTTGATGCATCGGATTCCAGCTACTGGACCTCCAGGGCACCATTCATGTTTCAACTGCAGCCCTTGCACATAAGTAGCCTTGGAGATTAAAGTTCCCAATGGCGACGTAATTTCTGTGTTATATTCACACTGGGAAGCTTCGAGAGTTATAGGAAACTTGCGTTGATGCATCGGATTCCAGCTACTGGACCTCCAGGGCACAATTCATGTTTCAACTGCAGCCTTTGCAAATAAGTAGCCTTGGAGATTAAAGTTCCCAATGGCGACGTAATTTCTGGGTTATATTCACACTGGGAAGCTTCGAGAGTTATAGGAAACTTGCTTTGATGCATGGGATTCCAGCTACTGGACCTCCAGGGCACCATTCATGATTCAACTGCAGCCCTTGCACATAAGTAGCCTTGGCGATTAAAGTTCCCAATGGCGACGTAATTTCTGGGTTATATTCACACTGGGAAGCTTCGAGAGTTATAGGAAACTTGCTTTGATGCATCGGATTCCAGCTACTGGACCTCCAGGGCACCATTCATGTTTCAACTGCAGCCCTTGCACATAAGTAGCCTTGGAGATTAAAGTTCCCAATGGCGACGTAATTTCTGGGTTATATTCACACTGGGAAGCTTCGAGAGTTATAGGAAACTGGCTTTGATGCATCGGATTCCAGCTACTGGACCTCCAGGGCACCATTCATGTTTCAACTGCATCCCTTGCACATATGTAGCCTTGGAGATTAAAGTTCCCAATGGTGACGTAATTTCTGGGTTATATTCACACTGGGAAGCTTCGAGAGTTATAGGATACTTGCTTTGATGCATCGGATTCCAGCTACTGGACCTCCAGGGCACCATTCATGTTTCAACTGCAGCCCTTGCACATAAGTAGCCTTGGAGATTAAAGTTCCCAATGGCGACGTAATTTCTGGGTTATATTCACACTGGGAAGCTTCGAGAGTTATAGGAAACTTGCTTTGATGCATCGGATTCCAGCTACTGAACCTCCAGGGCACCATTCATGTTTCAACTGCAGCCCTTGCACATAAGTAGCCTTGGAGATTAAAGTTCCCAATGGCGACGTAATTTCTGGGTTATATTCACACTGGGAAGCTTCGAGAGTTATAGGAAACTTGCTTTGATGCATCGGATTCCGGCTACTGGACCTCCAGGGCACCATTCATGGTTCAACTGCAGCCCTTGCACAAAAGTAGCCTCGGAGACTAAAGTTCCCAATGGCGACGTAATTTCTGGGTTATATTCACACTGGGAAGCTTCGAGAGTTATAGGAAACTTGCTTTGATGCATCGGATTCCAGCTACTGGACCTCCAGGGCACCATTCATGTTTCAACTGCAGCCCTTGCACATATGTAGCCTTGGAGGTTAAAGTTCCCAATGGCGACGTAATTTCTGGGTTATATTCACACTGGGAAGCTTCGAGAGTTATAGGAAACTTGCTTTGATGCATCGGATTCCAGCTACTGGACCTCCAGGGCACCATTCATGTTTCAACTGCAGCCCTTGCACATATGTAGCCTTGGAGATTAAAATTCCCAATGGCGACGTAATTTCTGGATTATATTCACACTGGGAAGCTTCGAGAGTTATAGGAAACTTGCTTTGATGCATCGGATTCCAGCTACTGGACCTCTAGGACACCATTCATGTTTCAACTGCAGCCCTTGCACATAAGTAGCCTTGGAGATTAAAGTTCCCAATGGCGACGTAATTTCTGGGTTATATTCACACTGGGAAGCTTCGAGAGTTATAGGAAACTTGCTTTGATGCATCGGATTCCAGCTACTGGACCTCCAGGGCACCATTCATGATTCAACTGCAGTCCTTGCACATAAGTAGCCTTGGAGATTAAAGTTCCCAATGGCGACGTAATTTCTGGGTTATATTCACACTGGGAAGCTTCGAGAGCTATAGGAAACTTGCTTTGTTGCATCGGATTCCAGCTACTGGACCTCCAGGGCACCATTCATGATTCAACTGCCGCCCTTGCACATATCTAGCATTGGAGATTAAAGTTCCCAATGGCGACGTAATTTCTGGGTTATATTCACACTGGGAAGCTTCGAGAGTTATAGGAAACTTGCTTTGATGCATCGGATTCCAGCTACTGGACCTCCAGGGCACCATTCATGGTTCAACTGCAGCCCTTGCACATAAGTAGCCTTGGAGATTAAAGTTCCCAATGGCGACGTAATTTCTGGGTTATATTCACACTGGGAAGCTTCGAGAGTTATAGGAAACTTGCTTTGATGCATCGGATTCCAGCTACTGGACCTCCAGGGCACCATTCATGTTTCAACTGCAGCCCTTGCACATATGTAGCCTTGGAGATTAAAATTCCCAATGGCGACGTAATTTCTGGGTTATATTCACACTGGGAAGCTTCGAGAGTTATAGGAAACTTGCTTTGATGCATCGGATTCCAGCTACTGGACCTCTAGGACACCATTCATGTTTCAACTGCAGCCCTTGCACATAAGTAGCCTTGGAGATTAAAGTTCCCAATGGCGACGTAATTTCTGGGTTATATTCACACTGGGAAGCTTCGAGAGTTATAGGAAACTTGCTTTGATGCATCGGATTCCAGCTACTGGACCTCCAGGGCACCATTCATGATTCAACTGCAGTCCTTGCACATAAGTAGCCTTGGAGATTAAAGTTCCCAATGGCGACGTAATTTCTGGGTTATATTCACACTGGGAAGCTTCGAGAGCTATAGGAAACTTGCTTTGTTGCATCGGATTCCAGCTACTGGACCTCCAGGGCACCATTCATGATTCAACTGCCGCCCTTGCACATATCTAGCATTGGAGATTAAAGTTCCCAATGGCGACGTAATTTCTGGGTTATATTCACACTGGGAAGCTTCGAGAGTTATAGGAAACTTGCTTTGATGCATCGGATTCCAGCTACTGGACCTCCAGGGCACCATTCATGGTTCAACTGCAGCCCTTGCACATAAGTAGCCTTGGAGATTAAAGTTCCCAATGGCGACGTAATTTCTGGGTTATATTCACACTGGGAAGCTTCGAGAGTTATAGGAAACTTGCTTTGATGCATCGGATTCCAGCTACTGGACCTCCAGGGCACCATTCATGTTTCAACTGCAGCCCATGCACATAAGTAGCCTTGGAGATTAAAGTTCCCAATGGCGACGTAATGTCTGTGTTATATTCACACTGGGAAGCTTCGAGAGTTATAGGAAACTTGCGTTGATGCATCGGATTCCAGCTACTGGACCTCCAGGGCACAATTCATGTTTCAACTGCAGCCTTTGCAAATAAGTAGCCTTGGAGATTAAAGTTCCCTATGGCGACGTAATTTCTGGGTTATATTCACACTGGGAAGCTTCGAGAGTTATAGGAAACTTGCTTTGATGCATGGGATTCCAGCTACTGGACCTCCAGGGCACCATTCATGATTCAACTGCAGCCCTTGCACATAAGTAGCCTTGGCGATTAAAGTTCCCTATGGCGACGTAATTTCTGGGTTATATTCACACTGGGAAGCTTCGAGAGTTATAGGAAACTTGCTTTGATGCATCGGATTCCAGCTACTGGACCTCCAGGGCACCATTCATGTTTCAACTGCAGCCCTTGCACATAAGTAGCCTTGGAGATTAAAGTTCCCAATGGCGACGTAATTTCTGGGTTATATTCACACTGGGAAGCTTCGAGAGTTATAGGAAACTTGCTTTCATGCATCGGATTCCAGCTACTGGACCTCCAGGGCACCATTCATGTTTCAACTGCAGCCCTTGCACATATGTAGCCTTGGAGATTAAAGTTCCCAATGGTGACGTAATTTCTGGGTTATATTCACACTGGGAAGCTTCGAGAGTTATAGGAAACTTGCTTTGATGCATCGGATACCAGCTACTGGACCTCCAGGGCACCATTCATGTTTCAACTGCAGCCCTTGCACATAAGTAGCCTTGGAGATTAAAGTTCCCAATGGCGACGTAATTTCTGGGTTATATTCACACTGGGAAGCTTCGAGAGTTATAGGAAACTTGCTTTGATGCATCGGATTCCAGCTACTGAACCTCCAGGGCACCATTCATGTTTCAACTGCAGCCCTTGCACATAAGTAGCCTTGGAGATTAAAGTTCCCAATGGCGACGTAATTTCTGGGTTATATTCACACTGGGAAGCTTCGAGAGTTTTAGGAAACTTGCTTTGATGCATCGGATTCCGGCTACTGGACCTCCAGGGCACCATTCATGGTTCAACTGCAGCCCTTGCACATAAGTAGCCTCGGAGACTAAAGTTCCCAATCGCAACGAAATAATTGGGTTATAATCACACTAAGAAGCTTCGAGAGTTAAAGGAAACTTGCTTTGATGCATCGGATTCCAGCTACTGGACCTCCAGGGCACCATTCATGATTCAACTGCAGTCCTTGCACATAAGTAGCCTTGGAGATTAAAGTTCCCAATGGCGACGTAATTTCTGGGTTATATTCACACTGGGAAGCTTCGAGAGTTATAGGAAACTTGCTTTGATGCATCGGATTCCAGCTACTGGACCTCCAGGGCACCATTCATGATTCAACTGCAGTCCTTGCACATAAGTAGCCTTGGAGATTAAAGTTCCCATTGGCGACGTAATTTCTGGGTTATATTCACACTGGGAAGCTTCGAGAGATATAGGAAACTTGTTTTGATGCATCGGATTCCAGCTACTGGACCAGCAGGGCACCATTCATGATCAAATGCAGCCCTTGCACATAAGTAGCCTCGGAGGTTAAAGTTCCCAATGGCGACGTAATTTCTGGGTTATATTCACACTGGGAAGCTTCGAGAGTTATAGGAAACTTGCTTTGATGCATCGGATTCCAGCTACTGGACCTCCAGGGCACCATTCATGATTCAACTGCAGTCCTTGCACATAAGTAGCCTTGGAGATTAAAGTTCCCAATGGCGACGTAATTTCTGGGTTATATTCACACTGGGAAGCTTCGAGAGTTATAGGAAACTTGCTTTGATGCATCGGATTCCAGCTACTGGACCTCCAGGGCACCATTCATGTTTCAACTGCAGCCCTTGCACATATGTAGCCTTGGAGGTTAAAGTTCCCAATGGCGACGTAATTTCTGGGTTATATTCACACTGGGAAGCTTCGAGAGTTATAGGAAACTTGCTTTGATGCATCGGATTCCAGCTACTGGACCTCCAGGGCACCATTCATGTTTCAACTGCAGCCCTTGCACATATGTAGCCTTGGAGATTAAAGTTCCCAATGGCGACGTAATTTCTGGGTTATATTCACACTGGGAAGCTTCGAGAGTTATAGGATACTTGCTTTGATGCATCGGATTCCAGCTACTGGACCTCTAGGACACCATTCATGTTTCAACTGCAGCCCTTGCACATAAGTAGCCTTGGAGATTAAAGTTCCCAATGGCGACGTAATTTCTGGGTTATATTCACACTGGGAAGCTTCGAGAGTTATAGGAAACTTGCTTTGATGCATCGGATTCCAGCTACTGGACCTCCAGGGCACCATTCATGATTCAACTGCAGTCCTTGCACATAAGTAGCCTTGGAGATTAAAGTTCCCAATGGCGACGTAATTTCTGGGTTATATTCACACTGGGAAGCTTCGAGAGTTATAGGAAACTTGCTTTGATGCATCGGATTCCAGCTACTGGACCTCCAAGGCACCATTCGTGTTTCAACTGCAGCTCTTGCACATATGTAGCCTTGGAGATTAAAGTTCCCAATGGCGACGTAATTTCTGGGTTATATTCACACTGGGAAGCTTCGAGAGTTATAGGAAACTTGCTTTGATGCATCGGATTCCAGCTACTGGACCTCCAGGGCACCATTCATGTTTCAACTGCAGCCCTTGCACATATGTAGCCTTGGAGATTAAAGTACCCAATGGTGACGTAATTTCTGGGTTATATTCACACTGGGAAGCTTCGAGAGTTATAGGAAACTTGCTTTGATGCATCGGATTCCAGCTACTGGACCTCCAGGGCACCATTCATGATTCAACTGCCGCCCTTGCACATATGTAGCATTGGAGATTAAAGTTCCCAATGGCGACGTAATTTCTGGGTTATATTCACACTGGGAAGCTTCGAGAGTTATAGGAAACTTGCTTTGATGCATCGGATTCCAGCTACTGGACCTCCAGGGCACCATTCATGGTTCAACTGCAGCCCTTGCACATAAGTAGCCTTGGAGATTAAAGTTCCCAATGGCGACGTAATTTCTGGGTTATATTCACACTGGGAAGCTTCGAGAGTTATAGGAAACTTGCTTTGATGCATCGGATTCCAGCTACTGGACCTCCAGGGCACCATTCATGTTTCAACTGCAGCCCTTGCACATAAGTAGCCTTGGAGATTAAAGTTCCCAATGGCGACGTAATTTCTGTGTTATATTCACACTGGGAAGCTTCGAGAGTTATAGGAAACTTGCGTTGATGCATCGGATTCCAGCTACTGGACCTCCAGGGCACAATTCATGTTTCAACTGCAGCCTTTGCAAATAAGTAGCCTTGGAGATTAAAGTTCCCAATGGCGACGTAATTTCTGGGTTATATTCACACTGGGAAGCTTCGAGAGTTATAGGAAACTTGCTTTGATGCATGGGATTCCAGCTACTGGACCTCCAGGGCACCATTCATGATTCAACTGCAGCCCTTGCACATAAGTAGCCTTGGCGATTAAAGTTCCCAATGGCGACGTAATTTCTGGGTTATATTCACACTGGGAAGCTTCGAGAGTTATAGGAAACTTGCTTTGATGCATCGGATTCCAGCTACTGGACCTCCAGGGCACCATTCATGTTTCAACTGCAGCCCTTGCACATAAGTAGCCTTGGAGATTAAAGTTCCCAATGGCGACGTAATTTCTGGGTTATATTCACACTGGGAAGCTTCGAGAGTTATAGGAAACTGGCTTTGATGCATCGGATTCCAGCTACTGGACCTCCAGGGCACCATTCATGTTTCAACTGCATCCCTTGCACATATGTAGCCTTGGAGATTAAAGTTCCCAATGGTGACGTAATTTCTGGGTTATATTCACACTGGGAAGCTTCGAGAGTTATAGGAAACTTGCTTTGATGCATCGGATTCCAGCTACTGGACCTCCAGGGCACCATTCATGTTTCAACTGCAGCCCTTGCACATAAGTAGCCTTGGAGATTAAAGTTCCCAATGGCGACGTAATTTCTGGGTTATATTCACACTGGGAAGCTTCGAGAGTTATAGGAAACTTGCTTTGATGCATCGGATTCCAGCTACTGAACCTCCAGGGCACCATTCATGTTTCAACTGCAGCCCTTGCACATAAGTAGCCTTGGAGATTAAAGTTCCCAATGGCGACGTAATTTCTGGGTTATATTCACACTGGGAAGCTTCGAGAGTTATAGGAAACTTGCTTTGATGCATCGGATTCCGGCTACTGGACCTCCAGGGCACCATTCATGGTTCAACTGCAGCCCTTGCACATAAGTAGCCTCGGAGACTAAAGTTCCCAATGGCGACGTAATTTCTGGGTTATATTCACACTGGGAAGCTTCGAGAGTTATAGGAAACTTGCTTTGATGCATCGGATTCCAGCTACTGGACCTCCAGGGCACCATTCATGTTTCAACTGCAGCCCTTGCACATATGTAGCCTTGGAGGTTAAAGTTCCCAATGGCGACGTAATTTCTGGGTTATATTCACACTGGGAAGCTTCGAGAGTTATAGGAAACTTGCTTTGATGCATCGGATTCCAGCTACTGGACCTCCAGGGCACCATTCATGTTTCAACTGCAGCCCTTGCACATATGTAGCCTTGGAGATTAAAATTCCCAATGGCGACGTAATTTCTGGGTTATATTCACACTGGGAAGCTTCGAGAGTTATAGGAAACTTGCTTTGATGCATCGGATTCCAGCTACTGGACCTCTAGGACACCATTCATGTTTCAACTGCAGCCCTTGCACATAAGTAGCCTTGGAGATTAAAGTTCCCAATGGCGACGTAATTTCTGGGTTATATTCACACTGGGAAGCTTCGAGAGTTATAGGAAACTTGCTTTGATGCATCGGATTCCAGCTACTGGACCTCCAGGGCACCATTCATGATTCAACTGCAGTCCTTGCACATAAGTAGCCTTGGAGATTAAAGTTCCCAATGGCGACGTAATTTCTGGGTTATATTCACACTGGGAAGCTTCGAGAGTTATAGGAAACTTGCTTTCATGCATCGGATTCCAGCTACTGGACCTCCAGGGCACCATTCATGATTCAACTGCCGCCCTTGCACATATCTAGCATTGGAGATTAAAGTTCCCAATGGCGACGTAATTTCTGGGTTATATTCACACTGGGAAGCTTCGAGAGTTATACGAAACTTGCTTTGATGCATCGGATTCCAGCTACTGGACCTCCAGGGCACCATTCATGGTTCAACTGCAGCCCTTGCACATAAGTAGCCTTGGAGATTAAAGTTCCCAATGGCGACGTAATTTCTGGGTTATATTCACACTGGGAAGCTTCGAGAGTTATAGGAAACTTGCTTTGATGCATCGGATTCCAGCTACTGGACCTCCAGGGCACCATTCATGTTTCAACTGCAGCCCATGCACATAAGTAGCCTTGGAGATTAAAGTTCCCAATGGCGACGTAATGTCTGTGTTATATTCACACTGGGAAGCTTCGAGAGTTATAGGAAACTTGCGTTGATGCATCGGATTCCAGCTACTGGACCTCCAGGGCACAATTCATGTTTCAACTGCAGCCTTTGCAAATAAGTAGCCTTGGAGATTAAAGTTCCCAATGGCGACGTAATTTCTGGGTTATATTCACACTGGGAAGCTTCGAGAGTTATAGGAAACTTGCTTTGATGCATGGGATTCCAGCTACTGGACCTCCAGGGCACCATTCATGATTCAACTGCAGCCCTTGCACATAAGTAGCCTTGGCGATTAATGTTCCCTATGGCGACGTAATTTCTGGGTTATATTCACACTGGGAAGCTTCGAGAGTTATAGGAAACTTGCTTTGATGCATCGGATTCCAGCTACTGGACCTCCAGGGCACCATTCATGTTTCAACTGCAGCCCTTGCACATAAGTAGCCTTGGAGATTAAAGTTCCCAATGGCGACGTAATTTCTGGGCTATATTCACACTGGGAAGCTTCGAGAGTTATAGGAAACTTGCTTTCATGCATCGGATTCCAGCTACTGGACCTCCAGGGCACCATTCATGTTTCAACTGCAGCCCTTGCACATATGTAGCCTTGGAGATTAAAGTTCCCAATGGTGACGTAATTTCTGGGTTATATTCACACTGGGAAGCTTCGAGAGTTATAGGAAACTTGCTTTGATGCATCGGATACCAGCTACTGGACCTCCAGGGCACCATTCATGTTTCAACTGCAGCCCTTGCACATAAGTAGCCTTGGAGATTAAAGTTCCCAATGGCGACGTAATTTCTGGGTTATATTCACACTGGGAAGCTTCGAGAGTTATAGGAAACTTGCTTTGATGCATCGGATTCCAGCTACTGAACCTCCAGGGCACCATTCATGTTTCAACTGCAGCCCTTGCACATAAGTAGCCTTGGAGATTAAAGTTCCCAATGGCGACGTAATTTCTGGGTTATATTCACACTGGGAAGCTTCGAGAGTTTTAGGAAACTTGCTTTGATGCATCGGATTCCGGCTACTGGACCTCCAGGGCACCATTCATGGTTCAACTGCAGCCCTTGCACATAAGTAGCCTCGGAGACTAAAGTTCCCAATCGCAACGAAATAATTGGGTTATAATCACACTAAGAAGCTTCGAGAGTTAAAGGAAACTTGCTTTGATGCATCGGATTCCAGCTACTGGACCTCCAGGGCACCATTCATGATTCAACTGCAGCCCTTGCACATAAGTAGCCTTGGAGATTAAAGTTCCCAATGGCGACGTAATTTCTGGGTTATATTCACACTGGGAAGCTTCGAGAGTTATAGGAAACTGGCTTTGATGCATCGGATTCCAGCTACTGGACCTCCAGGGCACCATTCATGTTTCAACTGCATCCCTTGCACATATGTAGCCTTGGAGATTAAAGTTCCCAATGGTGACGTAATTTCTGGGTTATATTCACACTGGGAAGCTTCGAGAGTTATAGGAAACTTGCTTTGATGCATCGGATTCCAGCTACTGGACCTCCAGGGCACCATTCATGTTTCAACTGCAGCCCTTGCACATAAGTAGCCTTGGAGATTAAAGTTCCCAATGGCGACGTAATTTCTGGGTTATATTCACACTGGGAAGCTTCGAGAGTTATAGGAAACTTGCTTTGATGCATCGGATTCCAGCTACTGAACCTCCAGGGCACCATTCATGTTTCAACTGCAGCCCTTGCACATAAGTAGCCTTGGAGATTAAAGTTCCCAATGGCGACGTAATTTCTGGGTTATATTCACACTGGGAAGCTTCGAGAGTTATAGGAAACTTGCTTTGATGCATCGGATTCCGGCTACTGGACCTCCAGGGCACCATTCATGGTTCAACTGCAGCCCTTGCACATAAGTAGCCTCGGAGACTAAAGTTCCCAATGGCGACGTAATTTCTGGGTTATATTCACACTGGGAAGCTTCGAGAGTTATAGGAAACTTGCTTTGATGCATCGGATTCCAGCTACTGGACCTCCAGGGCACCATTCATGTTTCAACTGCAGCCCTTGCACATATGTAGCCTTGGAGGTTAAAGTTCCCAATGGCGACGTAATTTCTGGGTTATATTCACACTGGGAAGCTTCGAGAGTTATAGGAAACTTGCTTTGATGCATCGGATTCCAGCTACTGGACCTCCAGGGCACCATTCATGTTTCAACTGCAGCCCTTGCACATATGTAGCCTTGGAGATTAAAATTCCCAATGGCGACGTAATTTCTGGGTTATATTCACACTGGGAAGCTTCGAGAGTTATAGGAAACTTGCTTTGATGCATCGGATTCCAGCTACTGGACCTCTAGGACACCATTCATGTTTCAACTGCAGCCCTTGCACATAAGTAGCCTTGGAGATTAAAGTTCCCAATGGCGACGTAATTTCTGGGTTATATTCACACTGGGAAGCTTCGAGAGTTATAGGAAACTTGCTTTGATGCATCGGATTCCAGCTACTGGACCTCCAGGGCACCATTCATGATTCAACTGCAGTCCTTGCACATAAGTAGCCTTGGAGATTAAAGTTCCCAATGGCGACGTAATTTCTGGGTTATATTCACACTGGGAAGCTTCGAGAGTTATAGGAAACTTGCTTTCATGCATCGGATTCCAGCTACTGGACCTCCAGGGCACCATTCATGATTCAACTGCCGCCCTTGCACATATCTAGCATTGGAGATTAAAGTTCCCAATGGCGACGTAATTTCTGGGTTATATTCACACTGGGAAGCTTCGAGAGTTATACGAAACTTGCTTTGATGCATCGGATTCCAGCTACTGGACCTCCAGGGCACCATTCATGGTTCAACTGCAGCCCTTGCACATAAGTAGCCTTGGAGATTAAAGTTCCCAATGGCGACGTAATTTCTGGGTTATATTCACACTGGGAAGCTTCGAGAGTTATAGGAAACTTGCTTTGATGCATCGGATTCCAGCTACTGGACCTCCAGGGCACCATTCATGTTTCAACTGCAGCCCATGCACATAAGTAGCCTTGGAGATTAAAGTTCCCAATGGCGACGTAATGTCTGTGTTATATTCACACTGGGAAGCTTCGAGAGTTATAGGAAACTTGCGTTGATGCATCGGATTCCAGCTACTGGACCTCCAGGGCACAATTCATGTTTCAACTGCAGCCTTTGCAAATAAGTAGCCTTGGAGATTAAAGTTCCCAATGGCGACGTAATTTCTGGGTTATATTCACACTGGGAAGCTTCGAGAGTTATAGGAAACTTGCTTTGATGCATGGGATTCCAGCTACTGGACCTCCAGGGCACCATTCATGATTCAACTGCAGCCCTTGCACATAAGTAGCCTTGGCGATTAATGTTCCCTATGGCGACGTAATTTCTGGGTTATATTCACACTGGGAAGCTTCGAGAGTTATAGGAAACTTGCTTTGATGCATCGGATTCCAGCTACTGGACCTCCAGGGCACCATTCATGTTTCAACTGCAGCCCTTGCACATAAGTAGCCTTGGAGATTAAAGTTCCCAATGGCGACGTAATTTCTGGGCTATATTCACACTGGGAAGCTTCGAGAGTTATAGGAAACTTGCTTTCATGCATCGGATTCCAGCTACTGGACCTCCAGGGCACCATTCATGTTTCAACTGCAGCCCTTGCACATATGTAGCCTTGGAGATTAAAGTTCCCAATGGTGACGTAATTTCTGGGTTATATTCACACTGGGAAGCTTCGAGAGTTATAGGAAACTTGCTTTGATGCATCGGATACCAGCTACTGGACCTCCAGGGCACCATTCATGTTTCAACTGCAGCCCTTGCACATAAGTAGCCTTGGAGATTAAAGTTCCCAATGGCGACGTAATTTCTGGGTTATATTCACACTGGGAAGCTTCGAGAGTTATAGGAAACTTGCTTTGATGCATCGGATTCCAGCTACTGAACCTCCAGGGCACCATTCATGTTTCAACTGCAGCCCTTGCACATAAGTAGCCTTGGAGATTAAAGTTCCCAATGGCGACGTAATTTCTGGGTTATATTCACACTGGGAAGCTTCGAGAGTTTTAGGAAACTTGCTTTGATGCATCGGATTCCGGCTACTGGACCTCCAGGGCACCATTCATGGTTCAACTGCAGCCCTTGCACATAAGTAGCCTCGGAGACTAAAGTTCCCAATCGCAACGAAATAATTGGGTTATAATCACACTAAGAAGCTTCGAGAGTTAAAGGAAACTTGCTTTGATGCATCGGATTCCAGCTACTGGACCTCCAGGGCACCATTCATGATTCAACTGCAGTCCTTGCACATAAGTAGCCTTGGAGATTAAAGTTCCCAATGGCGACGTAATTTCTGGGTTATATTCACACTGGGAAGCTTCGAGAGTTATAGGAAACTTGCTTTGATGCATCGGATTCCAGCTACTGGACCTCCAGGGCACCATTCATGATTCAACTGCAGTCCTTGCACATAAGTAGCCTTGGAGATTAAAGTTCCCATTGGCGACGTAATTTCTGGGTTATATTCACACTGGGAAGCTTCGAGAGATATAGGAAACTTGTTTTGATGCATCGGATTGCAGCTACTGGACCAGCAGGGCACCATTCATGATCAAATGCAGCCCTTGCACATAAGTAGCCTCGGAGACTAAAGTTCCCAATCGCAACGAAATAATTGGGTTATAATCACACTAAGAAGCTTCGAGAGTTAAAGGAAACTTGCTTTGATGCATCGGATTCCAGCTACTGGACCTCCAGGGCACCATTCATGATTCAACTGCAGTCCTTGCACATAAGTAGCCTTGGAGATTAAAGTTCCCAATGGCGACGTAATTTCTGGGTTATATTCACACTGGGAAGCTTCGAGAGTTATAGGAAACTTGCTTTGATGCATCGGATTCCAGCTACTGGACCTCCAGGGCACCATTCATGATTCAACTGCAGTCCTTGCACATAAGTAGCCTTGGAGATTAAAGTTCCCATTGGCGACGTAATTTCTGGGTTATATTCACACTGGGAAGCTTCGAGAGATATAGGAAACTTGTTTTGATGCATCGGATTGCAGCTACTGGACCAGCAGGGCACCATTCATGATCAAATGCAGCCCTTGCACATAAGTAGCCTCGGAGACTAAAGTTCCCAATCGCGATGAAATATCTGGAATATAATAACACTGGGAAGCTTCGAGAGTTATAGGAAACTTGCTTTGATGCATCGGATTCCAGCTACTGGACCTCCAGGGCACCATTCATGTTTCAACTGCAGCCCTTGCACATAAGTAGCCTTGGAGATTAAAGTTCCCAATGGCGACGTAATTTCTGGGTTATATTCACACTGGGAAGCTTCGAGAGTTATAGGAAACTTGCTTTGATGCATCGGATTCCAGCTACTGGACCTCCAGGGCACCATTCATGTTTCAACTGCAGCCCTTGCACATAAGTAGCCTTGGAGATTAAAGTTCCCAATGGCGACGTAATTTCTGGGTTATATTCACACTGGGAAGCTTCGAGAGTTATAGGAAACTTGCTTTGATGCATCGGATTCCAGCTACTGGACCTCCAGGGCACCATTCATGTTTCAACTGCAGCCCTTGCACATAAGTAGCCTTGGAGATTAAAGTTCCCAATGGCGACGTAATTTCTGGGTTATATTCACACTGGGAGGCTTCGAGAGTTATAGGAAACTTGCTTTGATGCATCGGATTCCAGCTACTGGACCTCCAGGGCACCATTCATGTTTCAACTGCAGCCCTTGCACATATGTAGCCTTGGAGGTTAAAGTTCCCAATGGCGACGTAATTTCTGGGTTATATTCACACTGGGAAGCTTCGAGACTTATAGGAAACTTGCTTTGATGCATCGGATTCCAGCTACTGGACCTCCAGGGCACCATTCATGTTTCAACTGCAGCCCTTGCACATAAGTAGCCTTGGAGATTAAAGTGCCCAATGGCGACGTAATTTCTGGGTTATATTCACACTGGGAAGCTTCGAGAGTTATAGGAAACTTGCTTTGATGCATCGGATTCCCGCTACTGGACCTCCAGGGCACCATTCATGTTTCAACTGCAGCCCTTGCACATATGTAGCCTTGGAGATTAAAGTTCCCAATGGCGACGTAATTTCTGGGTTATATTCACGCTGGGAAGCTTCGAGAGTTATAGGAAACTTGCTTTGATGCATCGGATCCAGCTACTGGACCTCCAGGGCACCATTCATGATTCAACTGCAGCCCTTGCACATATGTAGCCTTGGAGATTAAAGTTCCCAATGGCGACGTAATTTCTGGGTTATATTCACACTGGGAAGCTTCGAGAGTTATAGGAAACTTGCTTTGATGCATCGGATTCCAGCTACTGGACCTCCAGGGCACCATTCATGTTTCAACTGCAGCCCTTGCACATAAGTAGCCTTGGAGATTAAAGTTCCCAATGGCGACGTAATTTCTGGGTTATATTCACACTGGGAAGCTTCGAGAGTTATAGGAAACTTGCTTTGATGCATCGGATTCCAGCTACTGGACCTCCAGGGCACCATTCATGTTTCAACTGCAGCCCTTGCACATAAGTAGCCTTGGAGATTAAAGTTCCCAATGGCGACGTAATTTCTGGGTTATATTCACACTGGGAGGCTTCGAGAGTTATAGGAAACTTGCTTTGATGCATCGGATTCCAGCTACTGGACCTCCAGGGCACCATTCATGTTTCAACTGCAGCCCTTGCACATATGTAGCCTTGGAGGTTAAAGTTCCCAATGGCGACGTAATTTCTGGGTTATATTCACACTGGGAAGCTTCGAGAGTTATAGGAAACTTGCTTTGATGCATCGGATTCCAGCTACTGGACCTCCAGGGCACCATTCATGTTTCAACTGCAGCCCTTGCACATAAGTAGCCTTGGAGATTAAAGTGCCCAATGGCGACGTAATTTCTGGGTTATATTCACACTGGGAAGCTTCGAGAGTTATAGGAAACTTGCTTTGATGCATCGGATTCCCGCTACTGGACCTCCAGGGCACCATTCATGTTTCAACTGCAGCCCTTGCACATATGTAGCCTTGGAGATTAAAGTTCCCAATGGCGACGTAATTTCTGGGTTATATTCACGCTGGGAAGCTTCGAGAGTTATAGGAAACTTGCTTTGATGCATCGGATTCCAGCTACTGGACCTCCAGGGCACCATTCATGTTTCAACTGCAGCCCTTGCACATAAGTAGCCTTGGAGATTAAAGTTCCCAATGGCGACGTAATTTCTGGGTTATATTCACACTGGGAAGCTTCGAGAGTTATAGGAAACTTGCTTTGATGCATCGGATTCCAGCTACTGGACCTCCAGGGCACCATTCATGTTTCAACTGCAGCCCTTGCACATAAGTAGCCTTGGAGATTAAAGTTCCCAATGGCGACGTAATTTCTGGGTTATATTCACACTGGGAGGCTTCGAGAGTTATAGGAAACTTGCTTTGATGCATCGGATTCCAGCTACTGGACCTCCAGGGCACCATTCATGTTTCAACTGCAGCCCTTGCACATATGTAGCCTTGGAGGTTAAAGTTCCCAATGGCGACGTAATTTCTGGGTTATATTCACACTGGGAAGCTTCGAGAGTTATAGGAAACTTGCTTTGATGCATCGGATTCCAGCTACTGGACCTCCAGGGCACCATTCATGTTTCAACTGCAGCCCTTGCACATAAGTAGCCTTGGAGATTAAAGTGCCCAATGGCGACGTAATTTCTGGGTTATATTCACACTGGGAAGCTTCGAGAGTTATAGGAAACTTGCTTTGATGCATCGGATTCCCGCTACTGGACCTCCAGGGCACCATTCATGTTTCAACTGCAGCCCTTGCACATATGTAGCCTTGGAGATTAAAGTTCCCAATGGCGACGTAATTTCTGGGTTATATTCACGCTGGGAAGCTTCGAGAGTTATAGGAAACTTGCTTTGATGCATCGGATCCAGCTACTGGACCTCCAGGGCACCATTCATGATTCAACTGCAGCCCTTGCACATAAGTAGCCTTGGAGATTAAATTTCCCAATGGCGACGTAATTTCTGGGTTATATTCACACTGGGAAGCTTCGAGAGTTATAGGAAACTTGCTTTGATGCATCGGATTCCAGCTACTGGACCTCCAGGGCACCATTCATGTTTCAACTGCAGCCCTTGCACATAAGTAGCCTTGGAGATTAAAGTTCCCAATGGCGACGTAATTTCTGGGTTATATTCACACTGGGAAGCTTCGAGAGTTATAGGAAACTTGCTTTGATGCATCGGATTCCAGCTACTGGACCTCCAGGGCACCATTCATGTTTCAACTGCAGCCCTTGCACATATGTAGCCTTGGAGATTATAGTTCTCAATGGCGACGTTATTTCTGTGTTATATTCACACTGGGAAGCTTCGGGAGTTATAGGAAACTTGCTTTGATGCATCGGATTCCAGCTACTGGACCTCCAGGGCACCATTCATGTTTCAACTGCAGCCCTTGCACATATGTAGCCTTGGAGATTAAAGTTCCCAATGGCGACGTAATTTCTGGGTTATATTCACACTGGGAAGCTTCGAGAGTTATAGGAAACTTGCTTTGATGCATCGGATTCCAGCTACTGGACCTCCAGGGCACCATTCATGTTTCAACTGCAGCCCTTGCACATAAGTAGCCTTGGAGATTAAAGTGCCCAATGGCGACGTAATTTCTGGGTTATATTCACACTGGGAAGCTTCGAGAGTTATAGGAAACTTGCTTTGATGCATCGGATTCCAGCTACTGGACCTGCAGGGCACCATTCATGTTTCAACTGCAGCCCTTGCACATATGTAGACTTGGAGGTTAAAGTTCCCAATGGCGACGTAATTTCTGGGTTATATTCACACTGGGAAGCTTCGAGAGTTATAGGAAAGTTGCTCTGATGCATCGTATTTCAGCTACTGGACCTCCAGGGCACCATTCATGTTTCAACTGCAGCCCTTTCACATATGTAGCCTTGGAGATTAAAGTTCCCAATGGCGACGTAATTTCTGGGTTATATTCACACTGGGAAGCTTCGAGAGTTATAGGAAACTTGCTTTGATGCATCGGATTCCAGCTACTGGACCTCCAGGGCACCATTCATGTTTCAACTGCTGCCCTTGCACATAAGTAGCCTTGGAGATTAAAGTTCCCAATGGCGACGTAATTTCTGGGTTATATTCACACTGGGAAGCTTCGAGAGTTATAGGAAACTTGCTTTGATGCATCGGATTCCAGCTACTGGCCTCCAGGGCACCATTCATGTTTCAACTGCAGCCCTTGCACATATGTAGCCTTGGAGGTTAAAGTTCCCAATGGCGACGTAATTTCTGGGTTATATTCACACTGGGAAGCTTCGAGAGTTATAGGAAACTTGCTTTGATGCATCGGATTCCAGCTACTGGACCTCCAGGGCACCATTCATGTTTCAACTGCAGCCCTTGCACATATGTAGCCTTGGAGATTAAAGTTCCCAATGGCGACGTAATTTCTGGGTTATATTCACACTGGGAAGCTTCGAGAGTTATAGGAAACTTGCTTTGATGCATCGGATTCCAGCTACTGGACCTCCAGGGCACCATTCATGTTTCAACTGCAGCCCTTGCACATAAGTAGCCTTGGAGATTAAAGTTCCCAATGGCGACGTAATTTCTGGGTTATATTCACACTGGGAAGCTTCGAGAGTTATAGGAAACTTGCTTTGATGCATCGGATTCCAGCTACTGGACCTCCAGGGCACCATTCATGATTCAACTGCAGTGCTTGCACATAAGTAGCCTTGGAGATTAAAGTTCCCAATGGCGACGTAATTTCTGGGTTATATTCACACTGGGAAGCTTCGAGAGTTATAGGAAACTTGCTTTGATGCATCGGATTCCAGCTACTGGACCTCCAAGGCACCATTCGTGTTTCAACTGCAGCTCTTGCACATATGTAGCCTTGGAGATTAAAGTTCCCAATGGCGACGTAATTTCTGGGTTAAATTCACACTGGGAAGCTTCGAGAGTTATAGGAAACTTGCTTTGATGCATCGGATTCCAGCTACTGGACGTCCAGGGCACCATTCATGTTTCAACTGCTGCCCTTGCACATATGTAGCCTTGGAGATTAAAGTACCCAATGGTGACGTAATTTCTGGGTTATATTCACACTGGGAAGCTTCGAGAGTTATAGGAAACTTGCTTTGATGCATCGGATTCCAGCTACTGGACCTCCAGGGCACCATTCATGTTTCAACTGCAGCCCTTGCACATAAGTAGCCTTGGAGATTAAAGTTCCCAATGGCGACGTAATTTCTGGGTTATATTCACACTGGGAAGCTTCGAGAGTTATAGGAAACTTGCTTTGATGCATCGGATTCCAGCTACTGGACCTCCAGGGCACCATTCATGTTTCAACTGCAGCCCTTGCACATAAGTAGCCTTGGAGATTAAAGTTCCCAATGGCGACGTAATTTCTGGGTTATATTCACACTGGGAAGCTTCGAGAGTTATAGGAAACTTGCTTTGATGCATCGGATTCCAGCTACTGAACCTCCAGGGCACCATTCATGATTCAACTGCAGTCCTTGCACATAAGTAGCCTCGGAGATTAAAGTTCCCAATGGCGACGTAATTTCTGGGTTATATTCACACTGGGAAGCTTCGAGAGTTATAGGAAACTTGCTTTGATGCATCGGATTCCAGCTACTGGACCTCCAGGGCACCATTCATGATTCAACTGCAGTCCTTGCACATAAGTAGCCTCGGAGATTAAAGTTCCCAATGGCGACGTAATTTCTGGGTTATATTCACACTGGGAAGCTTCGAGAGTTATAGGAAACTTGCTTTGATGCATCGGATTCCAGCTACTGGACCTCCAGGGCACCATTCATGATTCAACTGCAGTCCTTGCACATAAGTAGCCTTGGAGATTAAAGTTCCCAATGGCGACGTAATTTCTGGGTTATATTCACACTGGGAAGCTTCGAGAGATATAGGAAACGTGCTTTGATGCATCGGATTCCAGCTACTGGACCAGCAGGGCACCATTCATGATCAACTGCAGCCCTTGCACATAAGTAGCCTTGGAGATTAAAGTTCCCAATGGCGACGTAATTTCTGGGTTATATTCACACTGGGAAGCTTCGAGAGTTATAGGAAACTTGCTTTGATGCATCGGATTCCAGCTACTGGACCTCCAGGGCACCATTCATGTTTCAACTGCAGCCCTTGCACATAAGTAGCCTTGGAGATTAAAGTTCCCAATGGCGACGTAATTTCTGGGTTATATTCACACTGGGAAGCTTCGAGAGTTATAGGAAACTTGCTTTGATGCATCGGATTCCAGCTACTGGACCTCCAGGGCACCATTCATGTTTCAACTGCAGCCCTTGCACATAAGTAGCCTTGGAGATTATAGTGCCCAATGGCGACGTAATTTCTGGGTTATATTCACACTGGGAGGCTTCGAGAGTTATAGGAAACTTGCTTTGATGCATCGGATTCCAGCTACTGGACCTCCAGGGCACCATTCATGTTTCAACTGCAGCCCTTGCACATATGTAGCCTTGGAGGTTAAAGTTCCCAATGGCGACGTAATTTCTGGGTTATATTCACACTGGGAAGCTTCGAGAGTTATAGGAAACTTGCTTTGATGCATCGGATTCCAGCTACTGGACCTCCAGGGCACCATTCATGTTTCAACTGCAGCCCTTGCACATAAGTAGCCTTGGAGATTAAAGTGCCCAATGGCGACGTAATTTCTGGGTTATATTCACACTGGGAAGCTTCGAGAGTTATAGGAAACTTGCTTTGATGCATCGGATTCCCGCTACTGGACCTCCAGGGCACCATTCATGTTTCAACTGCAGCCCTTGCACATATGTAGCCTTGGAGATTAAAGTTCCCAATGGCGACGTAATTTCTGGGTTATATTCACACTGGGAAGCTTCGAGAGTTATAGGAAACTTGCTTTGATGCATCGGATCCAGCTACTGGACCTCCAGGGCACCATTCATGATTCAACTGCAGCCCTTGCACATAAGTAGCCTTGGAGATTAAATTTCCCAATGGCGACGTAATTTCTGGGTTATATTCACACTGGGAAGCTTCGAGAGTTATAGGAAACTTGTTTTGATGCATCGGATTGCAGCTACTGGACCTCCAGGGCACCATTCATGTTTCAACTGCAGCCCTTGCACATAAGTAGCCTTGGAGATTAAAGTTCCCAATGGCGACGTAATTTCTGGGTTATATTCACACTGGGAAGCTTCGAGAGTTATAGGAAACTTGCTTTGATGCATCGGATTCCAGCTACTGGACCTCCAGGGCACCATTCATGTTTCAACTGCAGCCCTTGCACATATGTAGCCTTGGAGATTAAAGTTCCCAATGGCGACGTTATTTCTGTGTTATATTCACACTGGGAAGCTTCGGGAGTTATAGGAAACTTGCTTTGATGCATCGGATTCCAGCTACTGGACCTCCAGGGCACCATTCATGTTTCAACTGCAGCCCTTGCACATATGTAGACTTGGAGGTTAAAGTTCCCAATGGCGACGTAATTTCTGGGTTATATTCACACTGGGAAGCTTCGAGAGTTATAGGAAAGTTGCTCTGATGCATCGTATTTCATCTACTGGACCTCCAGGGCACCATTCATGTTTCAACTGCAGCCCTTGCACATATGTGGCCTTGGAGATTAAAGTTCCCAATGGCGACGTAATTTCTGGGTTATATTCACACTGGGAAGCTTCGAGAGTTATAGGAAACTTGCTTTGATGCATCGGATTCCAGCTACTGGACCTCTAGGGCACCATTCATGTTTCAACTGCAGCCCTTGCACATAAGTAGCCTTGGAGATTAAAGTTCCCAATGGCGACGTAATTTCTGGGTTATATTCACACTGGGAAGCTTCGAGAGTTATAGGAAACTTGCTTTGATGCATCGGATTCCAGCTACTGGACCTCCAGGGCACCATTCATGTTTCAACTGCAGCCCTTGCACATAAGTAGCCTTGGAGATTAAAGTTCCCAATGGCGACGTAATTTCTGGGTTATATTCACACTGGGAAGCTTCGAGAGTTATAGGAAACTTGCTTTGATGCATCGGATTCCAGCTACTGGACCTCCAGGGCACCATTCATGTTTCAACTGCAGCCCTTGCACATATGTAGCCTTGGAGGTTAAAGTTCCCAATGGCGACGTAATTTCTGGGTTATATTCACACTGGGAAGCTTCGAGAGTTATAGGAAACTTGCTTTGATGCATCGGATTCCAGCTACTGGACCTCCAGGGCACCATTCATGTTTCAACTGCAGCCCTTGCACATAAGTAGCCTTGGAGATTAAAGTTCCCAATGGCGACGTAATTTCTGGGTTATATTCACACTGGGAAGCTTCGAGAGTTATAGGAAACTTGCTTTGATGCATCGGATTCCAGCTACTGGACCTCTAGGACACCATTCATGTTTCAACTGCAGCCCTTGCACATAAGTAGCCTTGGAGATTAAAGTTCCCAATGACGACGTAATTTCTGGGTTATATTCACACTGGGAAGCTTCGAGAGTTATAGGAAACTTGCTTTGATGCATCGGATTCCAGCTACTGGACCTCCAGGGCACCATTCATGATTCAACTGCAGTCCTTGCACATAAGTAGCCTTGGAGATTAAAGTTCCCAATGGCGACGTAATTTCTGGGTTATATTCACACTGGGAAGCTTCGAGAGTTATAGGAAACTTGCTTTGATGCATCGGATTCCAGCTACTGGACCTCCAAGGCACCATTCGTGTTTCAACTGCAGCTCTTGCACATATGTAGCCTTGGAGATTAAAGTTCCCAATGGCGACGTAATTTCTGGGTTATATTCACACTGGGAAGCTTCGAGAGTTATAGGAAACTTGCTTTGATGCATCGGATTCCAGCTACTGGACCTCCAGGGCACCATTCATGTTTCAACTGCAGCCCTTGCACATATGTAGCCTTGGAGATTAAAGTACCCAATGGTGACGTAATTTCTGGGTTATATTCACACTGGGAAGCTTCGAGAGTTATAGGAAACTTGCTTTGATGCATCGGATTCCAGCTACTGGACCTCCAGGGCACCATTCATGATTCAACTGCCGCCCTTGCACATATGTAGCATTGGAGATTAAAGTTCCCAATGGCGACGTAATTTCTGGGTTATATTCACACTGGGAAGCTTCGAGAGTTATAGGAAACTTGCTTTGATGCATCGGATTCCAGCTACTGGACCTCCAGGGCACCATTCATGATTCAACTGCAGCCCTTGCACATAAGTAGCCTTGGCGATTAAAGTTCCCAATGGCGACGTAATTTCTGGGTTATATTCACACTGGGAAGCTTCGAGAGTTATAGGAAACTTGCTTTGATGCATCGGATTCCAGCTACTGGACCTCCAGGGCACCATTCATGTTTCAACTGCAGCCCTTGCACATAAGTAGCCTTGGAGATTAAAGTTCCCAATGGCGACGTAATTTCTGGGTTATATTCACACTGGGAAGCTTCGAGAGTTATAGGAAACTTGCTTTCATGCATCGGATTCCAGCTACTGGACCTCCAGGGCACCATTCATGTTTCAACTGCAGCCCTTGCACATATGTAGCCTTGGAGATTAAAGTTCCCAATGGTGACGTAATTTCTGGGTTATATTCACACTGGGAAGCTTCGAGAGTTATAGGAAACTTGCTTTGATGCATCGGATTCCAGCTACTGGACCTCCAGGGCACCATTCATGTTTCAACTGCAGCCCTTGCACATAAGTAGCCTTGGAGATTAAAGTTCCCAATGGCGACGTAATTTCTGGGTTATATTCACACTGGGAAGCTTCGAGAGTTATAGGAAACTTGCTTTGATGCATCGGATTCCAGCTACTGAACCTCCAGGGCACCATTCATGATTCAACTGCAGTCCTTGCACATAAGTAGCCTCGGAGATTAAAGTTCCCAATGGCGACGTAATTTCTGGGTTATATTCACACTGGGAAGCTTCGAGAGTTATAGGAAACTTGCTTTGATGCATCGGATTCCAGCTACTGGACCTCCAGGGCACCATTCATGATTCAACTGCAGTCCTTGCACATAAGTAGCCTCGGAGATTAAAGTTCCCAATGGCGACGTAATTTCTGGGTTATATTCACACTGGGAAGCTTCGAGAGTTATAGGAAACTTGCTTTGATGCATCGGATTCCAGCTACTGGACCTCCAGGGCACCATTCATGATTCAACTGCAGTCCTTGCACATAAGTAGCCTTGGAGATTAAAGTTCCCAATGGCGACGTAATTTCTGGGTTATATTCACACTGGGAAGCTTCGAGAGATATAGGAAACGTGCTTTGATGCATCGGATTCCAGCTACTGGACCAGCAGGGCACCATTCATGATCAACTGCAGCCCTTGCACATAAGTAGCCTTGGAGATTAAAGTTCCCAATGGCGACGTAATTTCTGGGTTATATTCACACTGGGAAGCTTCGAGAGTTATAGGAAACTTTCTTTGATGCATCGGATTCCAGCTACTGGACCTCCAGGGCACCATTCATGTTTCAACTGCAGCCCTTGCACATATGTAGCCTTGGAGGTTAAAGTTCCCAATGGCGACGTAATTTCTGGGTTATATTCACACTGGGAAGCTTCGAGAGTTATAGGAAACTTGCTTTGATGCATCGGATTCCAGCTACTGGACCTCCAGGGCACCATTCATGTTTCAACTGCAGCCCTTGCACATAAGTAGCCTTGGAGATTAAAGTGCCCAATGGCGACGTAATTTCTGGGTTATATTCACACTGGGAAGCTTCGAGAGTTATAGGAAACTTGCTTTGATGCATCGGATTCCGGCTACTGGACCTCCAGGGCACCATTCATGTTTCAACTGCAGCCCTTGCACATATGTAGCCTTGGAGATTAAAGTTCCCAATGGCGACGTAATTTCTGGGTTATATTCACACTGGGAAGCTTCGAGAGTTATAGGAAACTTGCTTTGATGCATCGGATCCAGCTACTGGACCTCCAGGGCACCATTCATGATTCAACTGCAGCCCTTGCACATAAGTAGCCTTGGAGATTAAATTTCCCAATGGCGACGTAATTTCTGGGTTATATTCACACTGGGAAGCTTCGAGAGTTATAGGAAACTTGCTTTGATGCATCGGATTGCAGCTACTGGACCTCCAGGGCACCATTCATGTTTCAACTGCAGCCCTTGCACATAAGTAGCCTTGGAGATTAAAGTTCCCAATGGCGACGTAATTTCTGGGTTATATTCACACTGGGAAGCTTCGAGAGTTATAGGAAACTTGCTTTGATGCATCGGATTCCAGCTACTGGACCTCCAGGGCACCATTCATGTTTCAACTGCAGCCCTTGCACATATGTAGCCTTGGAGATTAAAGTTCCCAATGGCGACGTTATTTCTGTGTTATATTCACACTGGGAAGCTTCGGGAGTTATAGGAAACTTGCTTTGATGCATCGGATTCCAGCTACTGGACCTCCAGGGCACCATTCATGTTTCAACTGCAGCCCTTGCACATAAGTAGCCTTGGAGATTAAAGTTCCCAATGGCGACGTAATTTCTGGGTTATATTCACACTGGGAAGCTTCGAGAGTTATAGGAAACTTGCTTTGATGCATCGGATTCCAGCTACTGGACCTCCAGGGCACCATTCATGTTTCAACTGCAGCCCTTGCACATAAGTAGCCTTGGAGATTAAAGTTCCCAATGGCGACGTAATTTCTGGGTTATATTCACACTGGGAAGCTTCGAGAGTTATAGGAAACTTGCTTTGATGCATCGGATTCCAGCTACTGGACCTCCAGGGCACCATTCATGTTTCAACTGCAGCCCTTGCACATATGTAGCCTTGGAGGTTAAAGTTCCCAATGGCGACGTAATTTCTGGGTTATATTCACACTGGGAAGCTTCGAGAGTTATAGGAAACTTGCTTTGATGCATCGGATTCCAGCTACTGGACCTCCAGGGCACCATTCATGTTTCAACTGCAGCCCTTGCACATATGTAGCCTTGGAGATTAAAGTTCCCAATGGCGACGTAATTTCTGGGTTATATTCACACTGGGAAGCTTCGAGAGTTATAGGAAACTTGCTTTGATGCATCGGATTCCAGCTACTGGACCTCTAGGACACCATTCATGTTTCAACTGCAGCCCTTGCACATATGTAGCCTTGGAGATTAAAGTTCCCAATGACGACGTAATTTCTGGGTTATATTCACACTGGGAAGCTTCGAGAGTTATAGGAAACTTGCTTTGATGCATCGGATTCCAGCTACTGGACCTCCAGGGCACCATTCATGATTCAACTGCAGTCCTTGCACATAAGTAGCCTTGGAGATTAAAGTTCCCAATGGCGACGTAATTTCTGGGTTATATTCACACTGGGAAGCTTCGAGAGTTATAGGAAACTTGCTTTGATGCATCGGATTCCAGCTACTGGACCTCCAAGGCACCATTCGTGTTTCAACTGCAGCTCTTGCACATATGTAGCCTTGGAGATTAAAGTTCCCAATGGCGACGTAATTTCTGGGTTATATTCACACTGGGAAGCTTCGAGAGTTATAGGAAACTTGCTTTGATGCATCGGATTCCAGCTACTGGACCTCCAGGGCACCATTCATGTTTCAACTGCAGCCCTTGCACATATGTAGCCTTGGAGATTAAAGTACCCAATGGTGACGTAATTTCTGGGTTATATTCACACTGGGAAGCTTCGAGAGTTATAGGAAACTTGCTTTGATGCATCGGATTCCAGCTACTGGACCTCCAGGGCACCATTCATGATTCAACTGCCGCCCTTGCACATATGTAGCATTGGAGATTAAAGTTCCCAATGGCGACGTAATTTCTGGGTTATATTCACACTGGGAAGCTTCGAGAGTTATAGGAAACTTGCTTTGATGCATGGGATTCCAGCTACTGGACCTCCAGGGCACCATTCATGATTCAACTGCAGCCCTTGCACATAAGTAGCCTTGGAGATTAAAGTTCCCAATGGCGACGTAATTTCTGGGTTATATTCACACTGGGAAGCTTCGAGAGTTATAGGAAACTTGCTTTGATGCATCGGATTCCAGCTACTGGACCTCCAGGGCACCATTCATGTTTCAACTGCAGCCCTTGCACATAAGTAGCCTTGGAGATTAAAGTTCCCAATGGCGACGTAATTTCTGGGTTATATTCACACTGGGAAGCTTCGAGAGTTATAGGAAACTTGCTTTGATGCATCGGATTCCAGCTACTGAACCTCCAGGGCACCATTCATGTTTCAACTGCAGCCCTTGCACATAAGTAGCCTTGGAGATTAAAGTTCCCAATGGCGACGTAATTTCTGGGTTATATTCACACTGGGAAGCTTCGAGAGTTATAGGAAACTTGCTTTGATGCATCGGATTCCGGCTACTGGACCTCCAGGGCACCATTCATGGTTCAACTGCAGCCCTTGCACATAAGTAGCCTCGGAGACTAAAGTTCCCAATCGCAACGAAATAATTGGGTTATAATCACACTAAGAAGCTTCGAGAGTTAAAGGAAACTTGCTGTGATGCATCGGATTCCAGCTACTGGACCTCCAGGGCACCATTCATGATTCAACTGCAGTCCTTGCACATAAGTAGCCTCGGAGATTAAAGTTCCCAATGGCGACGTAATTTCTGGGTTATATTCACACTGGGAAGCTTCGAGAGTTATAGGAAACTTGCTTTGATGCATCGGATTCCAGCTACTGGACCTCCAGGGCACCATTCATGATTCAACTGCAGTCCTTGCACATAAGTAGCCTTGGAGATTAAAGTTCCCAATGGCGACGTAATTTCTGGGTTATATTCACACTGGGAAGCTTCGAGAGATATAGGAAACGTGCTTTGATGCATCGGATTCCAGCTACTGGACCAGCAGGGCACCATTCATGATCAACTGCAGCCCTTGCACATAAGTAGCCTTGGAGATTAAAGTTCCCAATGGCGACGTAATTTCTGGGTTATATTCACACTGGGAAGCTTCGAGAGTTATAGGAAACTTGCTTTGATGCATCGGATTCCAGCTACTGGACCTCCAGGGCACCATTCATGTTTCAACTGCAGCCCTTGCACATATGTAGCCTTGGAGGTTAAAGTTCCCAATGGCGACGTAATTTCTGGGTTATATTCACACTGGGAAGCTTCGAGAGTTATAGGAAACTTGCTTTGATGCATCGGATTCCAGCTACTGGACCTCCAGGGCACCATTCATGTTTCAACTGCAGCCCTTGCACATAAGTAGCCTTGGAGATTAAAGTTCCCAATGGCGACGTAATTTCTGGGTTATATTCACACTGGGAAGCTTCGAGAGTTATAGGAAACTTGCTTTGATGCATCGGATTCCAGCTACTGGACCTCCTGGGCACCATTCATGATTCAACTGCAGTCCTTGCACATAAGTAGCCTTGGAGATTAAAGTTCCCAATGGCGACGTAATTTCTGGGTTATATTCACACTGGGAAGCTTCGAGAGTTATAGGAAACTTGCTTTGATGCATCGGATTCCAGCTACTGGACCTCCAAGGCACCATTCGTGTTTCAACTCCAGCTCTTGCACATATGTAGCCTTGGAGATTAAAGTTCCCAATGGCGACGTAATTTCTGGGTTATATTCACACTGGGAAGCTTCGAGAGTTATAGGAAACTTGCTTTGATGCATCGGATTCCAGCTACTGGACCTCCAGGGCACCATTCATGTTTCAACTGCAGCCCTTGCACATATGTAGCCTTGGAGATTAAAGTACCCAATGGTGACGTAATTTCTGGGTTATATTCACACTGGGAAGCTTCGAGAGTTATAGGAAACTTGCTTTGATGCATCGGATTCCAGCTACTGGACCTCCAGGGCACCATTCATGATTCAACTGCCGCCCTTGCACATATGTAGCATTGGAGATTAAAGTTCCCAATGGCGACGTAATTTCTGGGTTATATTCACACTGGGAAGCTTCGAGAGTTATAGGAAACTTGCTTTGATGCATCGGATTCCAGCTACTGGACCTCCAGGGCACCATTCATGGTTCAACTGCAGCCCTTGCACATAAGTAGCCTTGGAGATTAAAGTTCCCAATGGCGACGTAATTTCTGGGTTATATTCACACTGGGAAGCTTCGAGAGTTATAGGAAACTTGCTTTGATGCATCGGATTCCAGCTACTGGACCTCCAGGGCACCATTCATGTTTCAACTGCAGCCCTTGCACATAAGTAGCCTTGGAGATTAAAGTTCCCAATGGCGACGTAATTTCTGTGTTATATTCACACTGGGAAGCTTCGAGAGTTATAGGAAACTTGCGTTGATGCATCGGATTCCAGCTACTGGACCTCCAGGGCACAATTCATGTTTCAACTGCAGCCTTTGCAAATAAGTAGCCTTGGAGATTAAAGTTCCCAATGGCGACGTAATTTCTGGGTTATATTCACACTGGGAAGCTTCGAGAGTTATAGGAAACTTGCTTTGATGCATGGGATTCCCGCTACTGGACCTCCAGGGCACCATTCATGATTCAACTGCAGCCCTTGCACATAAGTAGCCTTGGCGATTAAAGTTACCAATGGCGACGTAATTTCTGGGTTATATTCACACTGGGAAGCTTCGAGAGTTATAGGAAACTTGCTTTGATGCATCGGATTCCAGCTACTGGACCTCCAGGGCACCATTCATGTTTCAACTGCAGCCCTTGCACATAAGTAGCCTTGGAGATTAAAGTTCCCAATGGCGACGTAATTTCTGGGTTATATTCACACTGGGAAGCTTCGAGAGTTATAGGAAACTTGCTTTGATGCATCGGATTCCAGCTACTGGACCTCCAGGGCACCATTCATGTTTCAACTGCAGCCCTTGCACATATGTAGCCTTGGAGATTAAAGTTCCCAATGGTGACGTAATTTCTGGGTTATATTCACACTGGGAAGCTTCGAGAGTTATAGGAAACTTGCTTTGATGCATCGGATACCAGCTACTGGACCTCCAGGGCACCATTCATGTTTCAACTGCAGCCCTTGCACATAAGTAGCCTTGGAGATTAAAGTTCCCAATGGCGACGTAATTTATGGGTTATATTCACACTGGGAAGCTTCGAGAGTTATAGGAAACTTGCTTTGATGCATCGGATTCCAGCTACTGAACCTCCAGGGCACCATTCATGTTTCAACTGCAGCCCTTGCACATAAGTAGCCTTGGAGATTAAAGTTCCCAATGGCGACGTAATTTCTGGGTTATATTCACACTGGGAAGCTTCGAGAGTTATAGGAAACTTGCTTTGATGCATCGGATTCCGGCTACTGGACCTCCAGGGCACCATTCATGGTTCAACTGCAGCCCTTGCACATAAGTAGCCTCGGAGACTAAAGTTCCCAATCGCAACGAAATAATTGGGTTATAATCACACTAAGAAGCTTCGAGAGTTAAAGGAAACTTGCTTTGATGCATCGGATTCCAGCTACTGGACCTCCAGGGCACCATTCATGATTCAACTGCAGTCCTTGCACATAAGTAGCCTTGGAGGTTAAAGTTCCCAATGGCGACGTAATTTCTGGGTTATATTCACACTGGGAAGCTTCGAGAGTTATAGGAAACTTGCTTTGATGCATCGGATTCCAGCTACTGGACCTCCAGGGCACCATTCATGATTCAACTGCAGTCCTTGCACATAAGTAGCCTTGGAGATTAAAGTTCCCAATGGCGACGTAATTTCTGGGTTATATTCACACTGGGAAGCTTCGAGAGATATAGGAAACGTGCTTTGATGCATCGGATTCCAGCTACTGGACCAGCAGGGCACCATTCATGATCAACTGCAGCCCTTGCACATAAGTAGCCTTGGAGATTAAAGTTCCCAATGGCGACGTAATTTCTGGGTTATATTCACACTGGGAAGCTTCGAGAGTTATAGGAAACTTTCTTTGATGCATCGGATTCCAGCTACTGGACCTCCAGGGCACCATTCATGTTTCAACTGCAGCCCTTGCACATAAGTAGCCTTGGAGATTAAAGTTCCCAATGGCGACGTAATTTCTGGGTTATATTCACACTGGGAAGCTTCGAGAGTTATAGGAAACTTGCTTTGATGCATCGGATTCCAGCTACTGGACCTCCAGGGCACCATTCATGTTTCAACTGCAGCCCTTGCACATAAGTAGCCTTGGAGATTATAGTGCCCAATGGCGACGTAATTTCTGGGTTATATTCACACTGGGAGGCTTCGAGAGTTATAGGAAACTTGCTTTGATGCATCGGATTCCAGCTACTGGACCTCCAGGGCACCATTCATGATTCAACTGCAGCCCTTGCACATATGTAGCCTTGGAGGTTAAAGTTCCCAATGGCGACGTAATTTCTGGGTTATATTCACACTGGGAAGCTTCGAGAGTTATAGGAAACTTGCTTTGATGCATCGGATTCCAGCTACTGGACCTCCAGGGCACCATTCATGTTTCAACTGCAGCCCTTGCACATAAGTAGCCTTGGAGATTAAAGTGCCCAAATGGCGACGTAATTTCTGGGTTATATTCACACTGGGAAGCTTCGAGAGTTATAGGAAACTTGCTTTGATGCATCGGATTCCGGCTACTGGACCTCCAGGGCACCATTCATGTTTCAACTGCAGCCCTTGCACATATGTAGCCTTGGAGATTAAAGTTCCCAATGGCGACGTAATTTCTGGGTTATATTCACACTGGGAAGCTTCGAGAGTTATAGGAAACTTGCTTTGATGCATCGGATCCAGCTACTGGACCTCCAGGGCACCATTCATGATTCAACTGCAGCCCTTGCACATAAGTAGCCTTGGAGATTAAATTTCCCAATGGCGACGTAATTTCTGGGTTATATTCACACTGGGAAGCTTCGAGAGTTATAGGAAACTTGCTTTGATGCATCGGATTGCAGCTACTGGACCTCCAGGGCACCATTCATGTTTCAACTGCAGCCCTTGCACATAAGTAGCCTTGGAGATTAAAGTTCCCAATGGCGACGTAATTTCTGGGTTATATTCACACTGGGAAGCTTCGAGAGTTATAGGAAACTTGCTTTGATGCATCGGATTCCAGCTACTGGACCTCCAGGGCACCATTCATGTTTCAACTGCAGCCCTTGCACATATGTAGCCTTGGAGATTATAGTTCCCAATGGCGACGTTATTTCTGTGTTATATTCACACTGGGAAGCTTCGGGAGTTATAGGAAACTTGCTTTGATGCATCGGATTCCAGCTACTGGACCTCCAGGGCACCATTCATGTTTCAACTGCAGCCCTTGCACATAAGTAGCCTTGGAGATTAAAGTTCCCAATGGCGACGTAATTTCTGGGTTATATTCACACTGGGAAGCTTCGAGAGTTATAGGAAACTTGCTTTGATGCATCGGATTCCAGCTACTGGACCTCCAGGGCACCATTCATGTTTCAACTGCAGCCCTTGCACATAAGTAGCCTTGGAGATTAAAGTTCCCAATGGCGACGTAATTTCTGGGTTATATTCACACTGGGAAGCTTCGAGAGTTATAGGAAACTTGCTTTGATGCATCGGATTCCAGCTACTGGACCTCCAGGGCACCATTCATGTTTCAACTGCAGCCCTTGCACATATGTAGCCTTGGAGGTTAAAGTTCCCAATGGCGACGTAATTTCTGGGTTATATTCACACTGGGAAGCTTCGAGAGTTATAGGAAACTTGCTTTGATGCATCGGATTCCAGCTACTGGACCTCCAGGGCACCATTCATGTTTCAACTGCAGCCCTTGCACATATGTAGCCTTGGAGATTAAAGTTCCCAATGGCGACGTAATTTCTGGGTTATATTCACACTGGGAAGCTTCGAGAGTTATAGGAAACTTGCTTTGATGCATCGGATTCCAGCTACTGGACCTCTAGGACACCATTCATGTTTCAACTGCAGCCCTTGCACATAAGTAGCCTTGGAGATTAAAGTTCCCAATGACGACGTAATTTCTGGGTTATATTCACACTGGGAAGCTTCGAGAGTTATAGGAAACTTGCTTTGATGCATCGGATTCCAGCTACTGGACCTCCAGGGCACCATTCATGATTCAACTGCAGTCCTTGCACATAAGTAGCCTTGGAGATTAAAGTTCCCAATGGCGACGTAATTTCTGGGTTATATTCACACTGGGAAGCTTCGAGAGTTATAGGAAACTTGCTTTGATGCATCGGATTCCAGCTACTGGACCTCCAAGGCACCATTCGTGTTTCAACTGCAGCTCTTGCACATATGTAGCCTTGGAGATTAAAGTTCCCAATGGCGACGTAATTTCTGGGTTATATTCACACTGGGAAGCTTCGAGAGTTATAGGAAACTTGCTTTGATGCATCGGATTCCAGCTACTGGACCTCCAGGGCACCATTCATGTTTCAACTGCAGCCCTTGCACATATGTAGCCTTGGAGATTAAAGTACCCAATGGTGACGTAATTTCTGGGTTATATTCACACTGGGAAGCTTCGAGAGTTATAGGAAACTTGCTTTGATGCATCGGATTCCAGCTACTGGACCTCCAGGGCACCATTCATGATTCAACTGCCGCCCTTGCACATATGTAGCATTGGAGATTAAAGTTCCCAATGGCGACGTAATTTCTGGGTTATATTCACACTGGGAAGCTTCGAGAGTTATAGGAAACTTGCTTTGATGCATGGGATTCCAGCTACTGGACCTCCAGGGCACCATTCATGATTCAACTGCAGCCCTTGCACATAAGTAGCCTTGGCGATTAAAGTTCCCAATGGCGACGTAATTTCTGGGTTATATTCACACTGGGAAGCTTCGAGAGTTATAGGAAACTTGCTTTGATGCATCGGATTCCAGCTACTGGACCTCCAGGGCACCATTCATGTTTCAACTGCAGCCCTTGCACATAAGTAGCCTTGGAGATTAAAGTTCCCAATGGCGACGTAATTTCTGGGTTATATTCACACTGGGAAGCTTCGAGAGTTATAGGAAACTTGCTTTGATGCATCGGATTCCAGCTACTGAACCTCCAGGGCACCATTCATGTTTCAACTGCAGCCCTTGCACATAAGTAGCCTTGGAGATTAAAGTTCCCAATGGCGACGTAATTTCTGGGTTATATTCACACTGGGAAGCTTCGAGAGTTATAGGAAACTTGCTTTGATGCATCGGATTCCGGCTACTGGACCTCCAGGGCACCATTCATGGTTCAACTGCAGCCCTTGCACATAAGTAGCCTCGGAGACTAAAGTTCCCAATCGCAACGAAATAATTGGGTTATAATCACACTAAGAAGCTTCGAGAGTTAAAGGAAACTTGCTGTGATGCATCGGATTCCAGCTACTGGACCTCCAGGGCACCATTCATGATTCAACTGCAGTCCTTGCACATAAGTAGCCTCGGAGATTAAAGTTCCCAATGGCGACGTAATTTCTGGGTTATATTCACACTGGGAAGCTTCGAGAGTTATAGGAAACTTGCTTTGATGCATCGGATTCCAGCTACTGGACCTCGAGGGCACCATTCATGATTCAACTGCAGTCCTTGCACATAAGTAGCCTTGGAGATTAAAGTTCCCAATGGCGACGTAATTTCTGGGTTATATTCACACTGGGAAGCTTCGAGAGATATAGGAAACGTGCTTTGATGCATCGGATTCCAGCTACTGGACCAGCAGGGCACCATTCATGATCAACTGCAGCCCTTGCACATAAGTAGCCTTGGAGATTAAAGTTCCCAATGGCGACGTAATTTCTGGGTTATATTCACACTGGGAAGCTTCGAGAGTTATAGGAAACTTGCTTTGATGCATCGGATTCCAGCTACTGGACCTCCAGGGCACCATTCATGTTTCAACTGCAGCCCTTGCACATATGTAGCCTTGGAGGTTAAAGTTCCCAATGGCGACGTAATTTCTGGGTTATATTCACACTGGGAAGCTTCGAGAGTTATAGGAAACTTGCTTTGATGCATCGGATTCCAGCTACTGGACCTCCAGGGCACCATTCATTTTTCAACTGCAGCCCTTGCACATAAGTAGCCTTGGAGATTAAAGTTCCCAATGGCGACGTAATTTCTGGGTTATATTCACACTGGGAAGCTTCGAGAGTTATAGGAAACTTGCTTTGATGCATCGGATTCCAGCTACTGGACCTCCTGGGCACCATTCATGATTCAACTGCAGTCCTTGCACATAAGTGGCCTTGGAGATTAAAGTTCCCAATGGCGACGTAATTTCTGGGTTATATTCACACTGGGAAGCTTCGAGAGTTATAGGAAACTTGCTTTGATGCATCGGATTCCAGCTACTGGACCTCCAAGGCACCATTCGTGTTTCAACTCCAGCTCTTGCACATATGTAGCCTTGGAGATTAAAGTTCCCAATGGCGACGTAATTTCTGGGTTATATTCACACTGGGAAGCTTCGAGAGTTATAGGAAACTTGCTTTGATGCATCGGATTCCAGCTACTGGACCTCCAGGGCACCATTCATGTTTCAACTGCAGCCCTTGCACATATGTAGCCTTGGAGATTAAAGTACCCAATGGTGACGTAATTTCTGGGTTATATTCACACTGGGAAGCTTCGAGAGTTATAGGAAACTTGCTTTGATGCATCGGATTCCAGCTACTGGACCTCCAGGGCACCATTCATGATTCAACTGCCGCCCTTGCACATATGTAGCATTGGAGATTAAAGTTCCCAATGGCGACGTAATTTCTGGGTTATATTCACACTGGGAAGCTTCGAGAGTTATAGGAAACTTGCTTTGATCCATCGGATTCCAGCTACTGGACCTCCAGGGCACCATTCATGGTTCAACTGCAGCCCTTGCACATAAGTAGCCTTGGAGATTAAAGTTCCCAATGGCGACGTAATTTCTGGGTTATATTCACACTGGGAAGCTTCGAGAGTTATAGGAAACTTGCTTTGATGCATCGGATTCCAGCTACTGGACCTCCAGGGCACCATTCATGTTTCAACTGCAGCCCTTGCACATAAGTAGCCTTGGAGATTAAAGTTCCCAATGGCGACGTAATTTCTGTGTTATATTCACACTGGGAAGCTTCGAGAGTTATAGGAAACTTGTGTTGATGCATCGGATTCCAGCTACTGGACCTCCAGGGCACAATTCATGTTTCAACTGCAGCCTTTGCAAATAAGTAGCCTTGGAGATTAAAGTTCCCAATGGCGACGTAATTTCTGGGTTATATTCACACTGGGAAGCTTCGAGAGTTATAGGAAACTTGCTTTGATGCATGGGATTCCCGCTACTGGACCTCCAGGGCACCATTCATGATTCAACTGCAGCCCTTGCACATAAGTAGCCTTGGCGATTAAAGTTACCAATGGCGACGTAATTTCTGGGTTATATTCACACTGGGAAGCTTCGAGAGTTATAGGAAACTTGCTTTGATGCATCGGATTCCAGCTACTGGACCTCCAGGGCACCATTCATGTTTCAACTGCAGCCCTTGCACATAAGTAGCCTTGGAGATTAAAGTTCCCAATGGCGACGTAATTTCTGGGTTATATTCACACTGGGAAGCTTCGAGAGTTATAGGAAACTTGCTTTGATGCATCGGATTCCAGCTACTGGACCTCCTGGGCACCATTCATGATTCAACTGCAGTCCTTGCACATAAGTAGCCTTGGAGATTAAAGTTCCCAATGGCGACGTAATTTCTGGGTTATATTCACACTGGGAAGCTTCGAGAGTTATAGGAAACTTGCTTTGATGCATCGGATTCCAGCTACTGGACCTCCAAGGCACCATTCGTGTTTCAACTCCAGCTCTTGCACATATGTAGCCTTGGAGATTAAAGTTCCCAATGGCGACGTAATTTCTGGGTTATATTCACACTGGGAAGCTTCGAGAGTTATAGGAAACTTGCTTTGATGCATCGGATTCCAGCTACTGGACCTCCAGGGCACCATTCATGTTTCAACTGCAGCCCTTGCACATATGTAGCCTTGGAGATTAAAGTACCCAATGGTGACGTAATTTCTGGGTTATATTCACACTGGGAAGCTTCGAGAGTTATAGGAAACTTGCTTTGATGCATCGGATTCCAGCTACTGGACCTCCAGGGCACCATTCATGATTCAACTGCCGCCCTTGCACATATGTAGCATTGGAGATTAAAGTTCCCAATGGCGACGTAATTTCTGGGTTATATTCACACTGGGAAGCTTCGAGAGTTATAGGAAACTTGCTTTGATGCATCGGATTCCAGCTACTGGACCTCCAGGGCACCATTCATGGTTCAACTGCAGCCCTTGCACATAAGTAGCCTTGGAGATTAAAGTTCCCAATGGCGACGTAATTTCTGGGTTATATTCACACTGGGAAGCTTCGAGAGTTATAGGAAACTTGCTTTGATGCATCGGATTCCAGCTACTGGACCTCCAGGGCACCATTCATGTTTCAACTGCAGCCCTTGCACATAAGTAGCCTTGGAGATTAAAGTTCCCAATGGCGACGTAATTTCTGTGTTATATTCACACTGGGAAGCTTCGAGAGTTATAGGAAACTTGTGTTGATGCATCGGATTCCAGCTACTGGACCTCCAGGGCACAATTCATGTTTCAACTGCAGCCTTTGCAAATAAGTAGCCTTGGAGATTAAAGTTCCCAATGGCGACGTAATTTCTGGGTTATATTCACACTGGGAAGCTTCGAGAGTTATAGGAAACTTGCTTTGATGCATGGGATTCCCGCTACTGGACCTCCAGGGCACCATTCATGATTCAACTGCAGCCCTTGCACATAAGTAGCCTTGGCGATTAAAGTTACCAATGGCGACGTAATTTCTGGGTTATATTCACACTGGGAAGCTTCGAGAGTTATAGGAAACTTGCTTTGATGCATCGGATTCCAGCTACTGGACCTCCAGGGCACCATTCATGTTTCAACTGCAGCCCTTGCACATAAGTAGCCTTGGAGATTAAAGTTCCCAATGGCGACGTAATTTCTGGGTTATATTCACACTGGGAAGCTTCGAGAGTTATAGGAAACTTGCTTTGATGCATCGGATTCCAGCTACTGGACCTCCAGGGCACCATTCATGTTTCAACTGCAGCCCTTGCACATATGTAGCCTTGGAGATTAAAGTACCCAATGGTGACGTAATTTCTGGGTTATATTCACACTGGGAAGCTTCGAGAGTTATAGGAAACTTGCTTTGATGCATCGGATTCCAGCTACTGGACCTCCAGGGCACCATTCATGATTCAACTGCCGCCCTTGCACATATGTAGCATTGGAGATTAAAGTTCCCAATGGCGACGTAATTTCTGGGTTATATTCACACTGGGAAGCTTCGAGAGTTATAGGAAACTTGCTTTGATGCATCGGATTCCAGCTACTGGACCTCCAGGGCACCATTCATGGTTCAACTGCAGCCCTTGCACATAAGTAGCCTTGGAGATTAAAGTTCCCAATGGCGACGTAATTTCTGGGTTATATTCACACTGGGAAGCTTCGAGAGTTATAGGAAACTTGCTTTGATGCATCGGATTCCAGCTACTGGACCTCCAGGGCACCATTCATGTTTCAACTGCAGCCCTTGCACATAAGTAGCCTTGGAGATTAAAGTTCCCAATGGCGACGTAATTTCTGTGTTATATTCACACTGGGAAGCTTCGAGAGTTATAGGAAACTTGTGTTGATGCATCGGATTCCAGCTACTGGACCTCCAGGGCACAATTCATGTTTCAACTGCAGCCTTTGCAAATAAGTAGCCTTGGAGATTAAAGTTCCCAATGGCGACGTAATTTCTGGGTTATATTCACACTGGGAAGCTTCGAGAGTTATAGGAAACTTGCTTTGATGCATGGGATTCCCGCTACTGGACCTCCAGGGCACCATTCATGATTCAACTGCAGCCCTTGCACATAAGTAGCCTTGGCGATTAAAGTTACCAATGGCGACGTAATTTCTGGGTTATATTCACACTGGGAAGCTTCGAGAGTTATAGGAAACTTGCTTTGATGCATCGGATTCCAGCTACTGGACCTCCAGGGCACCATTCATGTTTCAACTGCAGCCCTTGCACATAAGTAGCCTTGGAGATTAAAGTTCCCAATGGCGACGTAATTTCTGGGTTATATTCACACTGGGAAGCTTCGAGAGTTATAGGAAACTTGCTTTGATGCATCGGATTCCAGCTACTGGACCTCCTGGGCACCATTCATGATTCAACTGCAGTCCTTGCACATAAGTAGCCTTGGAGATTAAAGTTCCCAATGGCGACGTAATTTCTGGGTTATATTCACACTGGGAAGCTTCGAGAGTTATAGGAAACTTGCTTTGATGCATCGGATTCCAGCTACTGGACCTCCAAGGCACCATTCGTGTTTCAACTCCAGCTCTTGCACATATGTAGCCTTGGAGATTAAAGTTCCCAATGGCGACGTAATTTCTGGGTTATATTCACACTGGGAAGCTTCGAGAGTTATAGGAAACTTGCTTTGATGCATCGGATTCCAGCTACTGGACCTCCAGGGCACCATTCATGTTTCAACTGCAGCCCTTGCACATATGTAGCCTTGGAGATTAAAGTACCCAATGGTGACGTAATTTCTGGGTTATATTCACACTGGGAAGCTTCGAGAGTTATAGGAAACTTGCTTTGATGCATCGGATTCCAGCTACTGGACCTCCAGGGCACCATTCATGATTCAACTGCCGCCCTTGCACATATGTAGCATTGGAGATTAAAGTTCCCAATGGCGACGTAATTTCTGGGTTATATTCACACTGGGAAGCTTCGAGAGTTATAGGAAACTTGCTTTGATGCATCGGATTCCAGCTACTGGACCTCCAGGGCACCATTCATGGTTCAACTGCAGCCCTTGCACATAAGTAGCCTTGGAGATTAAAGTTCCCAATGGCGACGTAATTTCTGGGTTATATTCACACTGGGAAGCTTCGAGAGTTATAGGAAACTTGCTTTGATGCATCGGATTCCAGCTACTGGACCTCCAGGGCACCATTCATGTTTCAACTGCAGCCCTTGCACATAAGTAGCCTTGGAGATTAAAGTTCCCAATGGCGACGTAATTTCTGTGTTATATTCACACTGGGAAGCTTCGAGAGTTATAGGAAACTTGTGTTGATGCATCGGATTCCAGCTACTGGACCTCCAGGGCACAATTCATGTTTCAACTGCAGCCTTTGCAAATAAGTAGCCTTGGAGATTAAAGTTCCCAATGGCGACGTAATTTCTGGGTTATATTCACACTGGGAAGCTTCGAGAGTTATAGGAAACTTGCTTTGATGCATGGGATTCCCGCTACTGGACCTCCAGGGCACCATTCATGATTCAACTGCAGCCCTTGCACATAAGTAGCCTTGGCGATTAAAGTTACCAATGGCGACGTAATTTCTGGGTTATATTCACACTGGGAAGCTTCGAGAGTTATAGGAAACTTGCTTTGATGCATCGGATTCCAGCTACTGGACCTCCAGGGCACCATTCATGTTTCAACTGCAGCCCTTGCACATAAGTAGCCTTGGAGATTAAAGTTCCCAATGGCGACGTAATTTCTGGGTTATATTCACACTGGGAAGCTTCGAGAGTTATAGGAAACTTGCTTTGATGCATCGGATTCCAGCTACTGGACCTCCAGGGCACCATTCATGTTTCAACTGCAGCCCTTGCACATATGTAGCCTTGGAGATTAAAGTTCCCAATGGTGACGTAATTTCTGGGTTATATTCACACTGGGAAGCTTCGAGAGTTATAGGAAACTTGCTTTGATGCATCGGATTCCAGCTACTGGACCTCCAGGGCACCATTCATGTTTCAACTGCAGCCCTTGCACATAAGTAGCCTTGGAGATTAAAGTTCCCAATGGCGACGTAATTTCTGGGTTATATTCACACTGGGAAGCTTCGAGAGTTATAGGAAACTTGCTTTGATGCATCGGATTCCAGCTACTGAACCTCCAGGGCACCATTCATGTTTCAACTGCAGCCCTTGCACATAAGTAGCCTTGGAGATTAAAGTTCCCAATGGCGACGTAATTTCTGGGTTATATTCACACTGGGAAGCTTCGAGAGTTATAGGAAACTTGCTTTGATGCATCGGATTCCGGCTACTGGACCTCCAGGGCACCATTCATGGTTCAACTGCAGCCCTTGCACATAAGTAGCCTCGGAGACTAAAGTTCCCAATCGCAACGAAATAATTGGGTTATAATCACACTAAGAAGCTTCGAGAGTTAAAGGAAACTTGCTTTGATGCATCGGATTCCAGCTACTGGACCTCCAGGGCACCATTCATGATTCAACTGCAGTCCTTGCACATAAGTAGCCTTGGAGGTTAAAGTTCCCAATGGCGACGTAATTTCTGGGTTATATTCACACTGGGAAGCTTCGAGAGTTATAGGAAACTTGCTTTGATGCATCGGATTCCAGCTACTGGACCTCCAGGGCACCATTCATGATTCAACTGCAGTCCTTGCACATAAGTAGCCTTGGAGATTAAAGTTCCCAATGGCGACGTAATTTCTGGGTTATATTCACACTGGGAAGCTTCGAGAGATATAGGAAACTTGCTTTGATGCATCGGATTCCAGCTACTGGACCAGCAGGGCACCATTCATGATCAAATGCAGCCCTTTCACATAAGTAGCCTCGGAGACTAAAGTTCCCAATCGCGATGAAATATCTGGAATATAATCACACTGGGAAGCTTCGAGAGTTATAGGAAACATGCTTTGATGCATCGGATTCCAGCTACTGGACCTCCAGCGCACCATTCATGTTTCAACTGCAGCCCTTGCACATAAGTAGCCTTGGAGATTAAAGTTCCCAATGGCGACGTAATTTCTGGGTTATATTCACACTGGGAAGCTTCGAGAGTTATAGGAAACTTGCTTTGATGCATCGGATTCCAGCTACTGGACCTCCAGGGCACCATTCATGTTTCAACTGCAGCCCTTGCACATAAGTAGCCTTGGAGATTAAAGTTCCCAATGGCGACGTAATTTCTGGGTTATATTCACACTGGGAAGCTTCGAGAGTTATAGAAAACTTGCTTTGATGCATCGGATTCCAGCTACTGGACCTCCAGGGCACCATTCATGTTTCAACTGCAACCCTTGCACATAAGTAGCCTTGGAGATTAAAGTTCCCAATGGCGACGTAATTTCTGGGTTATATTCACACTGGGAAGCTTCGAGAGTTATAGGAAACTTGCTTTGATGCATCGGATTCCAGCTACTGGACCTCCAGGGCACCATTCTTGTTTCAACTGCAGCCCTTGCACATATGTAGCCTTGGAGATTAAAGTTCCCAATGGCGACGTAATTTCTGGGTTATATTCACACTGGGAAGCTTCGAGAGTTATAGGAAACTTGCTTTGATGCATCGGATTCCAGCTACTGGACCTCCAGGGCACCATTCATGTTTCAACTGCAGCCCTTGCACATATGTAGCCTTGGAGATTAAAGTTCCCAATGGTGACGTAATTTCTGGGTTATATTCACACTGGGAAGCTTCGAGAGTTATAGGAAACTTGCTTTGATGCATCGGATTCCAGCTACTGGACCTCCAGGGCACCATTCATGTTTCAACTGCAGCCCTTGCACATAAGTAGCCTTGGAGATTAAAGTTCCCAATGGCGACGTAATTTCTGGGTTATATTCACACTGGGAAGCTTCGAGAGTTATAGGAAACTTGCTTTGATGCATCGGATTCCAGCTACTGAACCTCCAGGGCACCATTCATGTTTCAACTGCAGCCCTTGCACATAAGTAGCCTTGGAGATTAAAGTTCCCAATGGCGACGTAATTTCTGGGTTATATTCACACTGGGAAGCTTCGAGAGTTATAGGAAACTTGCTTTGATGCATCGGATTCCGGCAACTGGACCTCCAGGGCACCATTCATGATTCAACTGCAGTCCTTGCACATAAGTAGCCTTGGAGATTAAAGTTCCCAATGGCGACGTAATTTCTGGGTTATATTCACACTGGGAAGCTTCGAGAGTTATAGGAAACTTGCTTTGATGCATCGGATTCCAGCTACTGGACCTCCAAGGAACCATTCGTGTTTCAACTGCAGCTCTTGCACATAAGTAGCCTTGGAGATTAAAGTTCCCAATGGCGACGTAATTTCTGGGTTATATTCACACTGGGAAGCTTCGAGAGTTATAGGAAACTTGCTTTGATGCATCGGATTCCAGCTACTGGACCTCCAGGGCACCATTCATGATTCAACTGCAGTCCTTGCACATAAGTAGCCGTGGAGATTAAAGTTCCCAATGGCGACGTAATTTCTGGGTTATATTCACACTGGGAAGCTTCGAGAGATATAGGAAACTTGCTTTGATGCATCGGATTCCAGCTACTGGACCAGCAGGGCACCATTCATGATCAAATGCAGCCCTTGCACATAAGTAGCCTCGGAGACTAAAGTTCCCAATCGCGATGAAATATCTGGAATATAATCACACTGGGAAGCTTCGAGAGTTATAGGAAACTTGCTTTGATGCATCGGATTCCAGCTACTGGACCTCCAGGGCACCATTCATGTTTCAACTGCAGCCCTTGCACATAAGTAGCCTTGGAGATTAAAGTTCCCAATGGCGACGTAATTTCTGGGTTATATTCACACTGGGAAGCTTCGAGAGTTATAGGAAACTTGCTTTGATGCATCGGATTCCAGCTACTGGACCTCCAGGGCACCATTCATGTTTCAACTGCAGCCCTTGCACATAAGTAGCCTTGGAGATTAAAGTTCCCAATGGCGACGTAATTTCTGGGTTATATTCACACTGGGAAGCTTCGAGAGTTATAGGAAACTTGCTTTGATGCATCGGATTCCAGCTACTGGACCTCCAGGGCACCATTCATGTTTCAACTGCAGCCCTTGCACATAAGTAGCCTTGGAGATTAAAGTTCCCAATGGCGACGTAATTTCTGGGTTATATTCACACTGGGAAGCTTCGAGAGTTATAGGAAACTTGCTTTGATGCATCGGATTCCAGCTACTGGACCTCGAGGGCACCATTCATGTTTCAACTGCAGCCCTTGCACATAAGTAGCCTTGGAGATTAAAGTTCCCAATGGCGACGTAATTTCTGGGTTATATTCACACTGGGAAGCTTCGAGAGTTATACGAAACTTGCTTTGATGCATCGGATTCCAGCTACTGAACCTCCAGGGCACCATTCATGTTTCAACTGCAGCCCTTGCACATAAGTAGCCTTGGAGATTAAAGTTCCCAATGGCGACGTAATTTCTGGGTTATATTCACACTGGGAAGCTTCGAGAGTTATAGGAAACTTGCTTTGATGCATCGGATTCCAGCTACTGGACCTCCAGGGCACCATTCATGTTTCAACTGCAGCCCTTGCACATAAGTAGCCTTGGAGATTAAAGTTACCAATGGCGACGTAATTTCTGGGTTATATTCACACTGGGAAGCTTCGAGAGTTATAGGAAACTTGCTTTGATGCATCGGATTCCAGCTACTGGACCTCCAAGGCACCATTCGTGTTTCAACTGCAGCTCTTGCACATAAGTAGCCTTGGAGATTAAAGTTCCCAATGGCGACGTAATTTCTGGGTTATATTCACACTGGGAAGCTTCGAGAGTTATAGGAAACTTGCTTTGATGCATCGGATTCCAGCTACTGGACCTCCAGGGCACCATTCATGATTCAACTGCAGCCCTTGCACATAAGTAGCCTTGGAGATTAAAGTTCCCAATGGCGACGTAATTTCTGGGTTATATTCACACTGGGAAGCTTCGAGAGATATAGGAAACTTGCTTTGATGCATCGGATTCCAGCTACTGGACCAGCAGGGCACCATTCATGATCAAATGCAGCCCTTGCACATAAGTAGCCTCGGAGACTAAAGTTCCCAATCGCAATGAAATATCTGGAATATAATCACACTGGGAAGCTTCGAGAGTTATAGGAAACTTGCTTTGATGCATCGGATTCCAGCTACTGGACCTCCAGGGCACCATTCATGTTTCAACTGCAGCCCTTGCACATAAGTAGCCTTGGAGATTAAAGTTCCCAATGGCGACGTAATTTCTGGGTTATATTCACACTGGGAAGCTTCGAGAGTTATAGGAAACTTGCTTTGATGCATCGGATTCCAGCTACTGGACCTCCAGGGCACCATTCATGTTTCAACTGCAGCCCTTGCACATAAGTAGCCTTGGAGATTAAAGTTCCCAATGGCGACGTAATTTCTGGGTTATATTCACACTGGGAAGCTTCGAGAGTTATAGGAAACTTGCTTTGATGCATCGGATTCCAGCTACTGGACCTCCAGGGCACCATTCATGTTTCAACTGCAGCCCTTGCACATAAGTAGCCTTGGAGATTAAAGTTCCCAATGGCGACGTAATTTCTGGGTTATATTCACACTGGGAAGCTTCGAGAGTTATAGGAAACTTGCTTTGATGCATCGGATTCCAGCTACTGGACCTCCAGGGCACCATTCATGTTTCAACTGCAGCCCTTGCACATAAGTAGCCTTGGAGATTAAAGTTCCCAATGGCGACGTAATTTCTGGGTTATATTCACACTGGGAAGCTTCGAGAGTTATAGGAAACTTGCTTTGATGCATCGGATTCCAGCTACTGAACCTCCAGGGCACCTTTCATGTTTCAACTGCAGCCCTTGCACATAAGTAGCCTTGGAGATTAAAGTTCCCAATGGCGACGTAATTTCTGGGTTATATTCACACTGGGAAGCTTCGAGAATTATAGGAAACTTGCTTTGATGCATCGGATTCCAGCTACTGGACCTCCAGGGCACCATTCATGTTTCAACTGCAGCCCTTGCACATATGTAGCCTTGGAGATTAAAGTTCCCAATGGTGACGTAATTTCTGGGTTATATTCACACTGGGAAGCTTCGAGAGTTATAGGAAACTTGCTTTGATGCATCGGATTCCAGCTACTGGACCTCCAGGGCACCATTCATGTTTCAACTGCAGCCCTTGCACATAAGTAGCCTTGGAGATTAAAGTTCCCAATGGCGACGTAATTTCTGGGTTATATTCACACTGGGAAGCTTCGAGAGTTATAGGAAACTTGCTTTGATGCATCGGATTCCAGCTACTGAACCTCCAGGGCACCATTCATGTTTCAACTGCAGCCCTTGCACATAAGTAGCCTTGGAGATTAAAGTTCCCAATGGCGACGTAATTTCTGGGTTATATTCACACTGGGAAGCTTCGAGAGTTATAGGAAACTTGCTTTGATGCATCGGATTCCGGCAACTGGACCTCCAGGGCACCATTCATGATTCAACTGCAGTCCTTGCACATAAGTAGCCTTGGAGATTAAAGTTCCCAATGGCGACGTAATTTCTGGGTTATATTCACACTGGGAAGCTTCGAGAGTTATAGGAAACTTGCTTTGATGCATCGGATTCCAGCTACTGGACCTCCAAGGAACCATTCGTGTTTCAACTGCAGCTCTTGCACATAAGTAGCCTTGGAGATTAAAGTTCCCAATGGCGACGTAATTTCTGGGTTATATTCACACTGGGAAGCTTCGAGAGTTATAGGAAACTTGCTTTGATGCATCGGATTCCAGCTACTGGACCTCCAGGGCACCATTCATGATTCAACTGCAGTCCTTGCACATAAGTAGCCTTGGAGATTAAAGTTCCCAATGGCGACGTAATTTCTGGGTTATATTCACACTGGGAAGCTTCGAGAGATATAGGAAACTTGCTTTGATGCATCGGATTCCAGCTACTGGACCAGCAGGGCACCATTCATGATCAAATGCAGCCCTTGCACATAAGTAGCCTCGGAGACTAAAGTTCCCAATCGCGATGAAATATCTGGAATATAATCACACTGGGAAGCTTCGAGAGTTATAGGAAACTTGCTTTGATGCATCGGATTCCAGCTACTGGACCTCCAGGGCACCATTCATGTTTCAACTGCAGCCCTTGCACATAAGTAGCCTTGGAGATTAAAGTTCCCAATGGCGACGTAATTTCTGGGTTATATTCACACTGGGAAGCTTCGAGAGTTATAGGAAACTTGCTTTGATGCATCGGATTCCAGCTACTGGACCTCCAGGGCACCATTCATGTTTCAACTGCAGCCCTTGCACATAAGTAGCCTTGGAGATTAAAGTTCCCAATGGCGACGTAATTTCTGGGTTATATTCACACTGGGAAGCTTCGAGAGTTATAGGAAACTTGCTTTGATGCATCGGATTCCAGCTACTGGACCTCCAGGGCACCATTCATGTTTCAACTGCAGCCCTTGCACATAAGTAGCCTTGGAGATTAAAGTTCCCAATGGCGACGTAATTTCTGGGTTATATTCACACTGGGAAGCTTCGAGAGTTATAGGAAACTTGCTTTGATGCATCGGATTCCAGCTACTGGACCTCGAGGGCACCATTCATGTTTCAACTGCAGCCCTTGTACATAAGTAGCCTTGGAGATTAAAGTTCCCAATGGCGACGTAATTTCTGGGTTATATTCACACTGGGAAGCTTCGAGAGTTATACGAAACTTGCTTTGATGCATCGGATTCCAGCTACTGAACCTCCAGGGCACCATTCATGTTTCAACTGCAGCCCTTGCACATAAGTAGCCTTGGAGATTAAAGTTCCCAATGGCGACGTAATTTCTGGGTTATATTCACACTGGGAAGCTTCGAGAGTTATAGGAAACTTGCTTTGATGCATCGGATTCCAGCTACTGGACCTCCAGGGCACCATTCATGTTTCAACTGCAGCCCTTGCACATAAGTAGCCTTGGAGATTAAAGTTCCCAATGGCGACGTAATTTCTGGGTTATATTCACACAGGGAAGCTTCGAGAGTTATAGGAAACTTGCTTTGATGCATCGGATTCCAGCTACTGGACCTCCAAGGCACCATTCGTGTTTCAACTGCAGCTCTTGCACATAAGTAGCCTTGGAGATTAAAGTTCCCAATGGCGACGTAATTTCTGGGTTATATTCACACTGGGAAGCTTCGAGAGTTATAGGAAACTTGCTTTGATGCATCGGATTCCAGCTACTGGACCTCCAGGGCACCATTCATGATTCAACTGCAGCCCTTGCACATAAGTAGCCTTGGAGATTAAAGTTCCCAATGGCGACGTAATTTCTGGGTTATATTCACACTGGGAAGCTTCGAGAGATATAGGAAACTTGCTTTGATGCATCGGATTCCAGCTACTGGACCAGCAGGGCACCATTCATGATCAAATGCAGCCCTTGCACATAAGTAGCCTCGGAGACTAAAGTTCCCAATCGCAATGAAATATCTGGAATATAATCACACTGGGAAGCTTCGAGAGTTATAGGAAACTTGCTTTGATGCATCGGATTCCAGCTACTGGACCTCCAGGGCACCATTCATGTTTCAACTGCAGCCCTTGCACATAAGTAGCCTTGGAGATTAAAGTTCCCAATGGCGACGTAATTTCTGGGTTATATTCACACTGGGAAGCTTCGAGAGTTATAGGAAACTTGCTTTGATGCATCGGATTCCAGCTACTGGACCTCCAGGGCACCATTCATGTTTCAACTGCAGCCCTTGCACATAAGTAGCCTTGGAGATTAAAGTTCCCAATGGCGACGTAATTTCTGGGTTATATTCACACTGGGAAGCTTCGAGAGTTATAGGAAACTTGCTTTGATGCATCGGATTCCAGCTACTGGACCTCCAGGGCACCATTCATGTTTCAACTGCAGCCCTTGCACATAAGTAGCCTTGGAGATTAAAGTTCCCAATGGCGACGTAATTTCTGGGTTATATTCACACTGGGAAGCTTCGAGAGTTATAGGAAACTTGCTTTGATGCATCGGATTCCAGCTACTGGACCTCCAGGGCACCATTCATGTTTCAACTGCAGCCCTTGCACATAAGTAGCCTTGGAGATTAAAGTTCCCAATGGCGACGTAATTTCTGGGTTATATTCACACTGGGAAGCTTCGAGAGTTATAGGAAACTTGCTTTGATGCATCGGATTCCAGCTACTGAACCTCCAGGGCACCTTTCATGTTTCAACTGCAGCCCTTGCACATAAGTAGCCTTGGAGATTAAAGTTCCCAATGGCGACGTAATTTCTGGGTTATATTCACACTGGGAAGCTTCGAGAGTTATAGGAAACTTGCTTTGATGCATCGGATTCCGGCTACTGGACCTCCAGGGCACCATTCATGATTCAACTGCAGTCCTTGCACATAAGTAGCCTTGGAGATTAAAGTTCCCAATGGCGACGTAATTTCTGGGTTATATTCACACTGGGAAGCTTCGAGAGTTATAGGAAACTTGCTTTGATGCATCGGATTCCAGCTACTGGACCTCCAAGGCACCATTCGTGTTTCAACTGCAGCTCTTGCACATATGTAGCCTTGGAGATTAAAGTTCCCAATGGCGACGTAATTTCTGTGTTATATTCACACTGGGAAGCTTCGAGAGTTATAGGAAACTTGCTTTGATGCATCGGATTCCAGCTACTGGACCTCCAGGGCACCATTCATGATTCAACTGCAGTCCTTGCACATAAGTAGCCTTGGAGATTAAAGTTCCCAATGGCGACGTAATTTCTGGGTTATATTCACACTGGGAAGCTTCGAGAGATATAGGAAACTTGCTTTGATGCATCGGATTCCAGCTACTGGACCAGCAGGGCACCATTCATGATCAAATGTAGCCCTTGCACATAAGTAGCCTCGGAGACTAAAGTTCCCAATCGCGATGAAATATCTGGAATATAATCACACTGGGAAGCTTCGAGAGTTATAGGAAACTTGCTTTGATGCATCGGATTCCAGCTACTGGACCTCCAGGGCACCATTCATGTTTCAACTGCAGCCCTTGCACATAAGTAGCCTTGGAGATTAAAGTTCCCAATGGCGACGTAATTTCTGGGTTATATTCACACTGGGAAGCTTCGAGAGTTATAGGAAACTTGCTTTGATGCATCGGATTCCAGCTACTGGACCTCCAGGGCACCATTCTTGTTTCAACTGCAGCCCTTGCACATATGTAGCCTTGGAGATTAAAGTTCCCAATGGCGACGTAATTTCTGGGTTATATTCACACTGGGAAGCTTCGAGAGTTATAGGAAACTTGCTTTGATGCATCGGATTCCAGCTACTGGACCTCCAGGGCACCATTCATGTTTCAACTGCAGCCCTTGCACATAAGTAGCCTTGGAGATTAAAGTTCCCAATGGCGACGTAATTTCTGGGTTATATTCACACTGGGAAGCTTCGAGAGTTATAGGAAACTTGCTTTGATGCATCGGATTCCAGCTACTGGACCTCCAGGGCACCATTCATGTTTCAACTGCAGCCCTTGCCCATAAGTAGCCTTGGAGATTAAAGTTCCCAATGGCGACGTAATTTCTGGGTTATATTCACACTGGGAAGCTTCGAGAGTTATAGGAAACTTGCTTTGATGTATCGGATTCCAGCTACTGGACCTCCAGGTCACCATTCATGATTCAACTGCAGCCCTTGCACATAAGTAGCCTTGGAGATTAAAGTTCCCAATGGCGACGTAATTTCTGGGTTATATTCACACTGGGAAGCTTCGAGAGTTATAGGAAAATTGCTTTAATGCATCGGATTCCAGCTACTGGACCTCCAGGGCACCATTCATGATTCAACTGCAGTCCTTGCACATAAGTAGCCTTGGAGATTAGAGTTCCCAATGGCGACGTAATTTCTGGGTTATATTCACACTGGGAAGCTTCGAGAGTTATAGGAAACTTGCTTTGATGCATCGGATTCCAGCTACTGGACCTCCAGGGCACCATTCATGTTTCAACTGCAGCCCTTGCACATAAGTAGCCTTGGAGATTAAAGTTCCCAATGGCGACGTAATTTCTGGGTTATACTCACACTGGGAAGCTTCGAGAGTTATAGGAAACTTGCTTTGATGCATCGGATTCCAGCTACTGGACCTCCAGGGCACCATTCATGTTTCAACTGCAGCCCTTGCACATAAGTAGCCTTGGAGATTAAAGTTCCCAATGGCGACGTAATTTCTGGGTTATATTCACACTGGGAAGCTTCGAGAGTTATAGGAAACTTGCTTTGATGCATCGGATTCCAGCTACTGGACCTCCAGGGCACCATTCATGATTCAACTGCAGCCCTTGCACATAAGTAGCCTTGGAGATTAAAGTTCCCAATGGCGACGTAATTTCTGGGTTATATTCACACTGGGAAGCTTCGAGAGTTATAGGAAACTTGCTTTGATGCATCGGATTCCAGCTACTGGACCTCCAGGGCACCATTCATGTTTCAACTGCAGCCCTTGCACATATGTAGCCTTGGAGATTAAAGTTCCCAAAGGCGACGTAATTTCTGGGTTATATTCACACTGGGAAGCTTCGAGAGTTATAGGAAACTTGCTTTGATGCATCGGATTCCAGCTACTGGACCTCCAGGGCACCATTCATGTTTCAACTGCAGCCCTTGCACATAAGTAGCCTTGGAGATTAAAGTTCCCAATGGCGACGTAATTTCTGGGTTATATTCACACTGGTAAGCTTCGAGAGTTATAGGAAACTTGCTTTGATGCATCGGATTCCAGGTACTGGACCTCCAGGGCACCATTCGTATTTCAACTGCAGCCCTTGCACATAAGTAGCCTTGGAGATTAAAGTTCCCAATGGCGACGTAATTTCTGGGTTATATTCACACTGGGAAGCTTCGAGAGTTATAGGAAACTTGCTTTGATGCAATGGATTCCAGCTACTGGACCTCCAGGGCACCATTCATGTTTCAACTGCAGTCCTTGCACATAAGTAGCCTTGGAGATTAAAGTTCCCAATGGCGACGTAATTTCTGGGTTATATTCACACTGGGAAACTTCGAGAGTTATAGGAAACTTGCTTTGATGCATCAGATTCCAGCTACTGGACCTCCAGGGCACCATTCATGTTTCATATGCAGCCCTAGCACATATTAAGCCTTGGAGATTAAAGTTCCCAATGGCGACGTAATTTCTGGGTTATATTCACACTGGGAAGCTTCGAGAGTTATAGGAAAATTGCTTTGTTGCATCGGATTCCAGCTACTGGACCTCCAGGGCACCATTCATGTTTCAACTGCAGGCCTTGCATTTAAGTAGCCTTGGAGATTAAAGTTCCCAATGGCGACGTAATTTCTGGGTTATATTCACACTGGGAAGCATCGAGAGTTATAGGAAACTTGCTTTGATGCATCGGATTCCAGCTACTGGGCCTCCAGGGCACCATTCATGTTTCAACTGCAGCCCTTGCACATAAGTAGCCTTGGAGATTAAAGTTCCCAATGGCGACGTAATTTCTGGGTTATATTCACACTGGGAAGCTTCGAGAGTTATAGGAAACTTGCTTTGATGCATCGGATTCCAGCTACTGGACCTCCAGGGCACCATTCATGTTTCAACTGCAGCCCTTGTACATATGTAGCCTTGGAGATTAAAGTTCCCAATGGCGACGTAATTTCTGGGTTATATTCACACTGGGAAGCTTCGAGAGTTATAGGAAACTTGCTTTGATGCATCGGATTCCAGCTACTGGACCTCCAGGGCACCATTCATGTTTCAACTGCAGCCCTTGCACATAAGTAGCCTTGGAGATTAAAGTTCCCAATGGCGACGTAATTTCTGGGTTATATTCACACTGGGAAGCTTCGAGAGTTATAGGAAACTTGCTTTGATTCATCGGATTCCAGCTACTGGACCTCCAGGGCACCATTCATGTTTCAACTGCAGCCCTTGCACATAAGTAGCCTTGGAGATTAAAGTTCCCAATGGCGACGTAATTTCTGGGTCTTTTCACACTGGGAAGCTTCGAGAGTTATAGGAAACTTGCTTTGATGCATCGGACTCCAGCTACTGGACCTGCAGGGCACCATTCATGTTTCAACTGCAGCCCTTGCACATAAGTAGCCTTGGAGATTAAAGTTCCCAATGGTGACGTAATTTCTGGGTTATATTCACACTGGGAAGCTTCGAGAGTTATAGGAAACTTGCTTTGATGCATCTGATTCCAGCTACTGGACCTCCAGGGCACCATTCATGTTTCAACTGCAGCCCTTGCACATAAGTAGCCTTGGAGATTAAAGTTCCCAATGGCGACGTAATTTCTGGGTTATATTCACACTGGGAAGCTTCGAGAGTTATAGGAAACTTGCTTTGATGCATCGGATTCCAGCTACTGGACCTCCAGGGCACCATTCATGATTCAACTGCAGTCCTTGCACATAAGTAGCCTTGGAGATTAAAGTTCCCAATGGCGACGTAATTTCTGGGTTATATTCACACTGTGAAGCTTCGAGAGTTATAGGAAATTTGCTTTGATGCATCGGATTCCAGCTACTGGACCTCCAGGGCACCATTCATGTTTCAACTGCAGCCCTTGCACATATGTAGCCTTGGAGATTAAAGTTCCCAATGGCGACGTAATTTCTGGGTTATATTCACACTGGGAACCTTCGAGAGATATAGGAAACTTGCTTTGATGCATCGGATTCCAGCTTCTGGAACTCCAATGCACCATTCATGATTCAGCTGCAGCCTTTGCACATAAGTAGCCTTGGAGATTAAAGTTCCCAATGGCGACGTAATTTCTGGGTTATATTCACACTGGGAAGCTTCGAGAGTTATAGGAAACTTGCTTTGATGCATCGGATTCCAGCTACTGGACCTCCAGGGCACCATTCATGATTCAACTGCAGTCCTTGCACATAAGTAGCCTTGGAGATTAAAGTTCCCAATGGCGACGTAATTTCTGGGTTATATTCACACTGGGAAGCTTCGAGAGTTATAGGAAACTTGCTTTGATGCATCGGATTCCAGCTACTGGACCTCCAGGGCACCATTCATGATTCAACTGCAGTCCTTGCACATAAGTAGCCTTGGAGATTAAAGTTCCCAATGGCGACGTAATTTCTGGGTTATATCCACACTGGGAAGCTTCGAGAGTTATAGTAAACTCGCTTTGATGCATCGGATTCCAGCTACTGGACCTCCAGGGCACCATTCATGATTCAACTGCAGTCCTTGCACATAAGTAGCCTTGGAGATTAAAGTTCCCAATGGCGACGTAATTTCTGGGTTATATTCACACTGGGAAGCTTCGAGAGTTATAGGAAACTTGCTTTGATGCATCGGATTCCAGCTACTGGACCTCCAGGGCACCATTCATGATTCAACTGCAGTCCTTGCACATAAGTAGCCTTGGAGATTAAAGTTCCCAATGGCGACGTAATTTCTGGGTTATATTCACACTGAGAAGCTTCGAGAGTTATAGGAAACTTGCTTTGATGCATCGGACTCCAGCTACTGGACCTCCAGGGCACCATTCATGATTCAACTGCAGTCCTTGCACATAAGTAGCCTTGGAGATTAAAGTTCCCAATGGCGACGTAATTTCTGGGTTATATTCACACTGGGAAGCTTCGAGAGTTATAGGAAACTTGCTTTGATGCATCGGATTCCAGCTACTGGACCTCCAGGGCACCATTCATGATTCAACTGCAGTCCTTGCACATAAGTAGCCTTGGAGATTAAAGTTCCCAATGGCGACGTAATTTCTGGGTTATATTCACACTGGGAAGCTTCGAGAGATATAGGAAACTTGCTTTGATGCATCGGATTCCAGCTACTGGACTAGCAGGGCACCATTCATGATCAAATGCAGCCCTTGCACATAAGCAGCCTCGGAGACTAAAGTTCCCAATCGCGACGAAATATCTGGGTTATATTCACACTGGGAAGCTTCGAGAGTTATAGGAAACTTGCTTTGATGCATCGGATTCCAGCTACTGGACCTCCAGGGCACCATTCATGTTTCAACTGCAGCCCTTGCGCATATGTAGCCTTGGAGACTAAAGTTCCCAATGGCGACGAAATTTCTGGGTTATATTCACACTGGGAAGCTTCGAGGGTTATAGTAAACTTCCTTTGATACATCGGATTCCAGATACTGGATCACCAGGATCGCATGCATGATTCAACTGCAGCCCTTGCACATAAGTAGCCTTGGAGACTAAAGTTCCCAATGGCGACGTAATTTCTGGGTTATATTCACACTGGGAAGCTTCGAGAGTTATAGGAAACTTGCTTTGATGCATCGGATTCCAGCTACTGGACCTCCAGGGCACCATTCATGATTCAACTGCAGTCCTTGCACATAAGTAGCCTTGGAGATTAAAGTTGCCAATGGCGACGTAATTTCTGGGTTATATTCACACTGGGAAGCTTCGAGGGTTATAGGAAACTAGCTTTGATGCATCGGATTCCAGCTACTGGACCTATAGGACACCATTCATGATTCAACTGCAGCCTTTGCACATATGTAGCCTTGGAGATTAAAGTTACCAATGGCGACGTAATTTGTGGGTTATATTCACACTGGGAAGCTTCGAGAGTTATAGGAAACTTGCTTTGATGCATCGGATTCCAGCTACTGGACCTCCAGGGCACCATTCATGATTCAACTGCAGTCCTTGCACATAAGTAGCCTTGGAGATTAAAGTTCCCAATGGCGCCGTAATTTCTGGGTTATATTCACACTGGGAAGCTTCGAGAGTTATAGGAAACTTGCTTTGATGCATCGGATTCCAGCTACTGGACCTCCAGGGCACCATTCATGATTCAACTGCAGTCCGTGCACATAAGTAGCCTTGGAGATTAAAGTTCCCAATGGCGACGTAATTTCTGGGGTATATTCACACTGGTAAGCTTCGAGAGTTATAGGAAACTTGCTTTGATGCATCGGATTCCAGGTACTGGACCTCCAGGGCACCATTCGTATTTCAACTGCAGCCCTTGCACATAAGTAGCCTTGGAGATTAAAGTTCCCAATGGCGACGTAATTTCTGGGTTATATTCACACTGGGAAGCTTCGAGAGTTATAGGAAACTTGCTTTGATGCAATGGATTCCAGCTACTGGACCTCCAGGGCACCATTCATGTTTCAACTGCAGTCCTTGCACATAAGTAGCCTTGGAGATTAAAGTTCCCAATGGCGACGTAATTTCTGGGTTATATTCACACTGGGAAACTTCGAGAGTTATAGGAAACTTGCTTTGATGCATCAGATTCCAGCTACTGGACCTCCAGGGCACCATTCATGTTTCATATGCAGCCCTAGCACATATTAAGCCTTGGAGATTAAAGTTCCCAATGGCGACGTAATTTCTGGGTTATATTCACACTGGGAAGCTTCGAGAGTTATAGGAAAATTGCTTTGTTGCATCGGATTCCAGCTACTGGACCTCCAGGGCACCATTCATGTTTCAACTGCAGGCCTTGCATTTAAGTAGCCTTGGAGATTAAAGTTCCCAATGGCGACGTAATTTCTGGGTTATATTCACACTGGGAAGCATCGAGAGTTATAGGAAACTTGCTTTGATGCATCGGATTCCAGCTACTGGGCCTCCAGGGCACCATTCATGTTTCAACTGCAGCCCTTGCACATAAGTAGCCTTGGAGATTAAAGTTCCCAATGGCGACGTAATTTCTGGGTTATATTCACACTGGGAAGCTTCGAGAGTTATAGGAAACTTGCTTTGATGCATCGGATTCCAGCTACTGGACCTCCAGGGCACCATTCATGTTTCAACTGCAGCCCTTGTACATATGTAGCCTTGGAGATTAAAGTTCCCAATGGCGACGTAATTTCTGGGTTATATTCACACTGGGAAGCTTCGAGAGTTATAGGAAACTTGCTTTGATGCATCGGATTCCAGCTACTGGACCTCCAGGGCACCATTCATGTTTCAACTGCAGCCCTTGCACATAAGTAGCCTTGGAGATTAAAGTTCCCAATGGCGACGTAATTTCTGGGTTATATTCACACTGGGAAGCTTCGAGAGTTATAGGAAACTTGCTTTGATGCATCGGATTCCAGCTACTGGACCTCCAGGGCACCATTCATGTTTCAACTGCAGCCCTTGCACATAAGTAGCCTTGGAGATTAAAGTTCCCAATGGCGACGTAATTTCTGGGTCTTTTCACACTGGGAAGCTTCGAGAGTTATAGGAAACTTGCTTTGATGCATCGGACTCCAGCTACTGGACCTGCAGGGCACCATTCATGTTTCAACTGCAGCCCTTGCACATAAGTAGCCTTGGAGATTAAAGTTCCCAATGGTGACGTAATTTCTGGGTTATATTCACACTGGGAAGCTTCGAGAGTTATAGGAAACTTGCTTTGATGCATCTGATTCCAGCTACTGGACCTCCAGGGCACCATTCATGTTTCAACTGCAGCCCTTGCACATAAGTAGCCTTGGAGATTAAAGTTCCCAATGGCGACGTAATTTCTGGGTTATATTCACACTGGGAAGCTTCGAGAGTTATAGGAAACTTGCTTTGATGCATCGGATTCCAGCTACTGGACCTCCAGGGCACCATTCATGATTCAACTGCAGTCCTTGCACATAAGTAGCCTTGGAGATTAAAGTTCCCAATGGCGACGTAATTTCTGGGTTATATTCACACTGTGAAGCTTCGAGAGTTATAGGAAATTTGCTTTGATGCATCGGATTCCAGCTACTGGACCTCCAGGGCACCATTCATGTTTCAACTGCAGCCCTTGCACATATGTAGCCTTGGAGATTAAAGTTCCCAATGGCGACGTAATTTCTGGGTTATATTCACACTGGGAACCTTCGAGAGATATAGGAAACTTGCTTTGATGCATCGGATTCCAGCTTCTGGAACTCCAATGCACCATTCATGATTCAGCTGCAGCCTTTGCACATAAGTAGCCTTGGAGATTAAAGTTCCCAATGGCGACGTAATTTCTGGGTTATATTCACACTGGGAAGCGTCGAGAGTTATAGGAAACTTGCTTTGATGCATCGGATTCCAGCTACTGGACCTCCAGGGCACCATTCATGATTCAACTGCAGTCCTTGCACATAAGTAGCCTTGGAGATTAAAGTTCCCAATGGCGACGTAATTTCTGGGTTATATTCACACTGGGAAGCTTCGAGAGTTATAGGAAACTTGCTTTGATGCATCGGATTCCAGCTACTGGACCTCCAGGGCACCATTCATGATTCAACTGCAGTCCTTGCACATAAGTAGCCTTGGAGATTAAAGTTCCCAATGGCGACGTAATTTCTGGGTTATATCCACACTGGGAAGCTTCGAGAGTTATAGTAAACTCGCTTTGATGCATCGGATTCCAGCTACTGGACCTCCAGGGCACCATTCATGATTCAACTGCAGTCCTTGCACATAAGTAGCCTTGGAGATTAAAGTTCCCAATGGCGACGTAATTTCTGGGTTATATTCACACTGGGAAGCTTCGAGAGTTATAGGAAACTTGCTTTGATGCATCGGATTCCAGCTACTGGACCTCCAGGGCACCATTCATGATTCAACTGCAGTCCTTGCACATAAGTAGCCTTGGAGATTAAAGTTCCCAATGGCGACGTAATTTCTGGGTTATATTCACACTGAGAAGCTTCGAGAGTTATAGGAAACTTGCTTTGATGCATCGGACTCCAGCTACTGGACCTCCAGGGCACCATTCATGATTCAACTGCAGTCCTTGCACATAAGTAGCCTTGGAGATTAAAGTTCCCAATGGCGACGTAATTTCTGGGTTATATTCACACTGGGAAGCTTCGAGAGTTATAGGAAACTTGCTTTGATGCATCGGATTCCAGCTACTGGACCTCCAGGGCACCATTCATGATTCAACTGCAGTCCTTGCACATAAGTAGCCTTGGAGATTAAAGTTCCCAATGGCGACGTAATTTCTGGGTTATATTCACACTGGGAAGCTTCGAGAGATATAGGAAACTTGCTTTGATGCATCGGATTCCAGCTACTGGACTAGCAGGGCACCATTCATGATCAAATGCAGCCCTTGCACATAAGCAGCCTCGGAGACTAAAGTTCCCAATCGCGACGAAATATCTGGGTTATATTCACACTGGGAAGCTTCGAGAGTTATAGGAAACTTGCTTTGATGCATCGGATTCCAGCTACTGGACCTCCAGGGCACCATTCATGTTTCAACTGCAGCCCTTGCGCATATGTAGCCTTGGAGACTAAAGTTCCCAATGGCGACGAAATTTCTGGGTTATATTCACACTGGGAAGCTTCGAGGGTTATAGTAAACTTCCTTTGATACATCGGATTCCAGATACTGGATCACCAGGATCGCATGCATGATTCAACTGCAGCCCTTGCACATAAGTAGCCTTGGAGACTAAAGTTCCCAATGGCGACGTAATTTCTGGGTTATATTCACACTGGGAAGCTTCGAGAGTTATAGGAAACTTGCTTTGATGCATCGGATTCCAGCTACTGGACCTCCAGGGCACCATTCATGATTCAACTGCAGTCCTTGCACATAAGTAGCCTTGGAGATTAAAGTTGCCAATGGCGACGTAATTTCTGGGTTATATTCACACTGGGAAGCTTCGAGGGTTATAGGAAACTAGCTTTGATGCATCGGATTCCAGCTACTGGACCTATAGGACACCATTCATGATTCAACTGCAGCCTTTGCACATATGTAGCCTTGGAGATTAAAGTTACCAATGGCGACGTAATTTGTGGGTTATATTCACACTGGGAAGCTTCGAGAGTTATAGGAAACTTGCTTTGATGCATCGGATTCCAGCTACTGGACCTCCAGGGCACCATTCATGATTCAACTGCAGTCCTTGCACATAAGTAGCCTTGGAGATTAAAGTTCCCAATGGCGCCGTAATTTCTGGGTTATGTTCACACTGGGAAGCTTCGAGAGTTATAGGAAACTTGCTTTGATGCATCGGATTCCAGCTTCTGGACCTCCTATGCACCATTCATGATTCAACTGCAGCCCTTGCACATAAGTAGCCTTGGAGATTAAAGTTCCCAATGGCGACGTAATTTCTGGGTTATATTCACACTGGGAAGCTTCGAGGGTTATAGTAAACTTCCTTTGATACATCGGATTCCAGATACTGGATCACCAGGATCGCATGCATGATTCAACTGCAATCCTTGCACGTAAGCAGCCTTGGAGACTAAAGTTCCCAATGGCGACGTAATTTCTGGGTTATATTCACACTGGGAAGCTTCGAGAGTTATAGGAAACTTGCTTTGATGTATCGGATTCCAGCTACTGGACCTCCAGGGCACCATTCATGATTCAACTGGAGTCCTTGCACATAAGTAGCCTTGGAGATTAAAGTTCCCAATGGCGACGTAATTTCTGGGTTATATTCACACTGGGAAGCTTCGAGAGTTATAGGAAACTTGCTTTGATGCATCGGATTCCAGCTACTGGACCTCCAGGGCACCATTCATGATTCAACTGCAGTCCTTGCACATAAGTAGCCTTGGAGATTAAAGTTCCCAATGGCGACGTAATTTCTGGGTTATATTCACACTGGGAAGCTTCGAGAGTTATAGGAAACTTGCTTTGATGCATCGGATTCCAGCTACTGGACCTCCAGGGCACCATTCATGATTCAACTGCAGTCCTTGCACATAAGTAGCCTTGGAGATTAAAGTTCCCAATGGCGACGTAATTTCTGGGTTATATTCACACTGGGAAGCTTCGAGAGTTATAGGAAACTTGCTTTGATGCATCGGATTCCAGCTACTGGACCAGCAGGGCACCATTCATGATCAAATGCAGCCCTTGCACATAAGTAGCCTCGGAGACTAAAGTTCAAAATCGCGACGAAATATCTGGGTTATAATCACACTGGGAAGCTTCGAGAGTTATAGGAAACTTGCTGTGATGCATCGGATTCCAGCTACTGCACCTCCAGGGCACCATTCATGATTCAACTGCAGTCCATTGCACATAAGTAGCCTTGGAGATTAAAGTTCCCAATGGCGACGTAATTTCTGGGTTATATTCACACTGGGAAGCTTCGAGAGTTATAGTAAACTCGCTTTGATGCATCGGATTCCAGCTACTGGACCTCCAGGGCACCATTCACAATTCAACTGCAGTCCTTGCACATAAGTAGCCTTGGAGATTAAAGTTCCCAATGGCGACGTAATTTCTGGGTTATATTCACACTGGGAAGCTTCGAGAGTTATAGGAAACTTGCTTTGATGCATCGGATTCCAGCTACTGGACCTCCAGGGCACCATTCATAATTCAACTGCTGTCCTTGCGCATAAGTAGCCTTGGAGATTAAAGTTCCCAATGGCGACGTAATTTCTGGGTTATATTCACACTGGGAAGCTTCGAGAGTTATAGGAAACTTGCTTTGATGCATCGGATTCCAGCTACTGGACCTCCAGGGCACCATTCATGATTCAACTGCAGTCCTTGTTCATAAGTAGCCTTGGAGATTAAAGTTCCCAATGGCGACGTAATTTCTGGGTTATATTCACACTGGGAAGCTTCGAGAGTTATAGGAAACTTGCTTTGATGCATCGGATTCCAGCTACTGGACCTCCAGGGCACCATTCATGATTCAACTGTAGTCCTTGCACATAAGTAGCCTTGGAGATTAAAGTTCCCAATGGCGACGTAATTTCTGGGTTATATTCACACTGGGAAGCTTCGAGAGTTATAGGAAACTTGCTTTGATGCATCGGATTCCAGCTACTGGACCTCCAGAGCACCATTCATGATTCAACTGCAGTCCTTGCACATAAGTAGCCTTGGAGATTAAAGTTCCCAATGGCGACGTAATTTCTGGGTTATATTCACACTGGGAATCTTCGAGAGTTATAGGAAACTTGCTTTGATGCATCGGATTCCAGCTACTGGACCTCCAGGGCACCATTCATGATTCAACTGCAGTCCTTGCACATAAGTAGCCTTGGAGATTAAAGTTCCCAATGGCGACGTAATTTCTGGGTTATATTCACACTGGGAAGCTTCGAGAGTTATAGGAAACTTGCTTTGATGCATCGGATTCCAGCTACTGGAACTCCAGGGCACCATTCATGTTTCAACTGCAGTCCTTGCACATAAGTAGCCTTGGAGATTAAAGTTCCCAATGGCGACGTAAATTCTGGGTTATATTCACACTGGGAAGCTTCGAGAGTTATAGGAAACTTGCTTTGATGCATTGGATTCCAGCTACTGGACCTCCAGGGCACCATTCATGATTCAACTGCAGTTGGTTGGTTAGTTGGTTTTGGGGAAGGAGACCAGACAGCGTGGTCATCGGTCTCATCGGATTAGGGAAGGATGGGGAAGGAAGTCGGCCGTGCCCTTTCAGTGGAACCATCCCGGCATTTGCCTGGAGTGATTTAGGGAAATCGCGGAAAACCTAAATCGGGATGGCCGGACGCGTGATTGAACCGTCGTCCTCCCGAATGCGAGTCCAGTGTCTAACCACTGCGCCACCTCGCTCGGTCAACTGCAGTCCTTGTACATATGTAGCCTTGGAGATTAAAGTTCCCAATGGCGACGTAATTTCTGGGTTATATTCACACTGGGAAGCTTCGAGAGATATAGGAAACTTGCTTTGATGCATCGGATTCCAGCTACTGGACTAGCAGGGCACCATTCATGATCAAATGCAGCCCTTGCACATAAGTAGCCTCGGAGACTAAAGTTCCCAATCGCGACGAAATATCTGGGTTATATTCACACTGGGAAGCTTCGAGAGTTATAGGAAACTTGCTTTGATGCATCGGATTCCAGCTACTGGACCTCCAGGGCACCATTCATGTTTCAACTGCAGCCCTTGCGCATATGTAGCCTTGGAGACTAAAGTTCCCAATGGCGACGAAATTTCTGGGTTATATTCACACTGGGAAGCTTCGAGGGTTATAGTAAACTTCCTTTGATACATCGGATTCCAGATACTGGATCACCAGGATCGCATGCATGATTCAACTGCAGCCCTTGCACATAAGTAGCCTTGGAGACTAAAGTTCCCAATGGCGACGTAATTTCTGGGTTATATTCACACTGGGAAGCTTCGAGAGTTATAGGAAACTTGCTTTGATGCATCGGATTCCAGCTACTGGACCTCCAGGGCACCATTCATGATTCAACTGCAGTCCTTGCACATAAGTAGCCTTGGAGATTAAAGTTGCCAATGGCGACGTAATTTCTGGGTTATATTCACACTGGGAAGCTTCGAGAGTTATAGGAAACTAGCTTTGATGCATCGGATTCCAGCTACTGGACCTATAGGACACCATTCATGATTCAACTGCAGCCTTTGCACATATGTAGCCTTGGAGATTAAAGTTACCAATGGCGACGTAATTTGTGGGTTATATTCACACAGGGAAGCTTCGAGAGTTATAGGAAACTTGCTTTGATGCATCGGATTCCAGCTACTGGACCTCCAGGGCACCATTCATGATTCAACTGCAGTCCTTGCACATAAGTAGCCTTGGAGATTAAAGTTCCCAATGGCGCCGTAATTTCTGGGTTATGTTCACACTGGGAAGCTTCGAGAGTTATAGGAAACTTGCTTTGATGCATCGGATTCCAGCTTCTGGACCTCCAATGCACCATTCATGATTCAACTGCAGCCCTTGCGCATAAGTAGCCTTGGAGATTAAAGTTCCCAATGGCGACGTAATTTCTGGGTTATATTCACACTGGGAAGCTTCGAGGGTTATAGTAAACTTCCTTTGATACATCGGATTCCAGATACTGGATCACCAGGATCGCATGCATGATTCAACTGCAATCCTTGCACATAAGTAGCCTTGGAGACTAAAGTTCCCAATGGCGACGTAATTTCTGGGTTATATTCACACTGGGAAGCTTCGAGAGTTATAGGAAACTTGCTTTGATGTATCGGATTCCAGCTACTGGACCTCCAGGGCACCATTCATGATTCAACTGGAGTCCTTGCACATAAGTAGCCTTGGAGATTAAAGTTCCCAATGGCGACGTAATTTCTGGGTTATATTCACACTGGGAAGCTTCGAGAGTTATAGGAAACTTGCTTTGATGCATCGGATTCCAGCTACTGGACCTCCAGGGCACCATGATTCAACTGCAGTCCTTGCACATAAGTAGCCTTGGAGATTAAAGTTCCCAATGGCGACGCAATTTCTGGGTTATATTCACACTGGGAAGCTTCCAGAGTTATAGGAAACTTGCTTTGATGCATCGGATTCCAGCTACTGGACCTCCAGGGCACCATTCATGATTCAACTGCAGTCCTTGCACATAAGTAGCCTTGGAGATTAAAGTTCCCAATGGCGACGTAATTCCTGGGTTATATTCACACTGGGAAGCTTCGAGAGTTATAGGAAATTTGCTTTGATGCATCGGATTCCAGCTACTGGACCTCCAGGGCACCATTCATGTTTCAACTGCAGTCCTTGCACATAAGTAGCCTTGGAGATTTAAGTTCCCAATGGCGACGTAATTTCTGGGTTATATTCACACTGGGAACCTTCGAGAGTTATAGGAAACTTGCTTTGATGCATCGGATTCCAGCTAGTGGACCTCCAGGGCACCATTCATGATTAAACTGCAGTCCTTGCACATAAGTAGCCTTGGAGATTAGAGTTCCCAATGGCGACGTAATTTCTGGGTTATATTCACACTGGGAAGCTTCGAGAGTTATAGGAAACTTGCTTTGATGCATCGGATTCCAGCTACTGGACCTCCAGGGCACCATTCATGATTCAACTGCAGTCCTTGCACATAAGTAGCCTTGGAGATTAAAGTTCCCAATGGCGACGTAATTTCTGGGTTATATTCACACTGGGAAGCTTCGAGAGTTATAGGAAACTTGCTTTGATGCATCAGATTCCAGCTACTGGACCTCCAGGGCACCATTCATGATTCAACTGGAGTCCTTGCACATAAGTAGCCTTGGAGATTAAAGTTCCCAATGGCGACGTAATTTCTGGGTTATATTCACACTGGGAAGCTTCGAGAGTTATAGGAAACTTGCTTTGATGCATCGGATTCCAGCTACTGGACCTCCAGGGCACCATTCATGATTCAACTGCAGTCCTTGCACATAAGTAGCCTTGGAGATTAAAGTTCCCAATGGCGACGTAATTTCTGGGTTATATTCACACTGGGAAGCTTCGAGAGTTATAGGAAATTTGCTTTGATGCATCGGATTCCAGCTACTGGACCTCCAGGGCACCATTCATGTTTCAACTGCAGTCCTTGCACGTAAGTAGCCTTGGAGATTTAAGTTCCCAATGGCGACGAAATTTCTGGGTTATATTCACACTGGGAAGCTTCGAGGGTTATAGTAAACTTCCTTTGATACATCGGATTCCAGATACTGGATCACCAGGACCGCATGAATGATTCAACTGCAGCCCTTGCACATAAGTAGCCTTGGAGACTAAAGTTCCCAATGGCGACGTAATTTCTGGGTTATATTCACACTGGGAGGCTTCGAGAGTTATAGGAAACTTGCTTTGATGCATCGGATTCCAGCTACTGGACCTCCAGGGTACCATTCATGATTCAACTGCAGTCCTTGCACATAAGTAGCCTTGGAGATTAAAGTTCCCAATGGCGACGTAATTTCTGGGTTATATTCACACTGGGAAGCTTCGAGAGTTATAGGAAACTTGCTTTGATGCATCGGATTCCAGCTACTGGACCAGCAGGGCACCATTCATGATCAAATGCAGCCCTTGCACATAAGTAGCCTCGGAGACTAAAGTTCAAAATCGCGACGAAATATCTGGGTTATAATCACACTGGGAAGCTTCGAGAGTTATAGGAAACTTGCTGTGATGCATCGGATTCCAGCTACTGCACCTCCAGGGCACCATTCATGATTCAACTGCAGTCCATTGCACATAAGTAGCCTTGGAGATTAAAGTTCCCAATGGCGACGTAATTTCTGGGTTATATTCACACTGGGAAGCTTCGAGAGTTATAGTAAACTCGCTTTGATGCATCGGATTCCAGCTACTGGACCTCCAGGGCACCATTCACAATTCAACTGCAGTCCTTGCACATAAGTAGCCTTGGAGATTAAAGTTCCCAATGGCGACGTAATTTCTGGGTTATATTCACACTGGGAAGCTTCGAGAGTTATAGGAAATTTGCTTTGATGCATCGGATTCCAGCTACTGGACCTCCAGGGCACCATTCATGTTTCAACTGCAGTCCTTGCACATAAGTAGCCTTGGAGATTTAAGTTCCCAATGGCGACGTAATTTCTGGGTTATATTCACACTGGGAACCTTCGAGAGTTATAGGAAACTTGCTTTGATGCATCGGATTCCAGCTAGTGGACCTCCAGGGCACCATTCATGATTATACTGCAGTCCTTGCACATAAGTAGCCTTGGAGATTAGAGTTCCCAATGGCGACGTAATTTCTGGGTTATATTCACACTGGGAAGCTTCGAGAGTTATAGGAAACTTGCTTTGATGCATCGGATTCCAGCTACTGGACCTCCAGGGTACCATTCATGATTCAACTGCAGTCCTTGCACATAAGTAGCCTTGGAGATTAAAGTTCCCAATGGCGACGTAATTTCTGGGTTATATTCACACTGGGAATCTTCGAGAGTTATAGGAAACTTGCTTTGATGCATCGGATTCCAGCTACTGGACCTCCAGGGCACCATTCATGATTCAACTGCAGTCCTTGCACATAAGTAGCCTTGGAGATTAAAGTTCCCAATGGCGACGTAATTTCTGGGTTATATTCACACTGGGAAGCTGCGAGAGTTATAGGAAACTTGCTTTGATGCATCGGATTCCAGCTACTGGAACTCCAGGGCACCATTCATGTTTCAACTGCAGTCCTTGCACATAAGTAGCCTTGGAGATTAAAGTTCCCAATGGCGACGTAAATTCTGGGTTATATTCACACTGGGAAGCTTCGAGAGTTATAGGAAACTTGCTTTGATGCATTGGATTCCAGCTACTGGACCTCCAGGGCACCATTCATGATTCAACTGCAGTTGGTTGGTTAGTTGGTTTTGGGGAAGGAGACCAGACCGCGTGGTCATCGGTCTCATCGGATTAGGGAAGGATGGGGAAGGAAGTCGGCCGTGCCCTTTCAGTGGAACCATCCCGGCATTTGCCTGGAGTGATTTAGGGAAATCGCGGAAAACCTAAATCGGGATGGCCGGACGCGGGATTGAACCGTCATCCTCCCGAATGCGAGTCCAGTGTCTAACCACTGCGCCACCTCGCTCGGTCAACTGCAGTCCTTGTACATATGTAGCCTTGGAGATTAAAGTTCCCAATGGCGACGTAATTTCTGGGTTCTATTCACACTGGGAAGCTTCGAGAGATATAGGAAACTTGCTTTGATGCATCGGATTCCAGCTACTGGACTAGCAGGGCACCATTCATGATCAAATGCAGCCCTTGCACATAAGTAGCCTCGGAGACTAAAGTTCCCAATCGCGACGAAATATCTGGGTTATATTCACACTGGGAAGCTTCGAGAGTTATAGGAAACTTGCTGTGATGCATCGGATTCCAGCTACTGGACCTCCAGGGCACCATTCATGATTCAACTGCAGTCCTTTCACATAAGTAGCCTTGGAGATTAAAGTTCCCAATGGCGACGTAATTTCTGGGTTATATTCACACTGGGAAGCTTCGAGAGTTATAGTAAACTTCCTTTGATACATCGGATTCCAGATACTGGATCACCAGGATCGCATGCATGATTCAACTGCAGCCCTTGCACATAAGTAGCCTTGGAGACTAAAGTTCCCAATGGCGACGTAATTTCTGGGTTATATTCACACTGGGAAGCTTCGAGAGTTATAGGAAACTTGCTTTGATGCATCGGATTCCAGCTACTGGACCTCCAGGGCACCATTCATGATTCAACTGCCGTCCTTGCACATAAGTAGCCTTGGAGAGTAAAGTTCCCAATGGCGACGTAATTTCTGGGTTATATTCACACTGGGAATCTTCGAGAGGTATAGGAAACTTGCTTTGATGCATCGGATTCCAGCTACTGGACCTCCAGGGCACCATTCATGATTCAACTGCAGTCCTTGCACATAAGTAGCCTTGGAGATTAAAGTTCCTAATGGGGACGTAATTTCTGGGTTATATTCACACTGGGAAGCTTCGAGAGTTATAGGAAACTTGCTTTGATGCATCGGATTCCAGCTACTGGACCCCTAGGGCACCATTCATGATTCAACTGCAGTCCTTGCACATAAGTAGCCTTGGAGATTAAAGTTCCCAATGGCGACGTAATTTCTGGGTTATATTCACACTGGGAAGCTTCGAGAGTTATAGGAAACTTGCTTTGATGCATCGGATTCCAGCTACTGGACCTCCAGGGCACCATTCATGATTCAACTGCAGTCCTTGCACATAAGTAGCCTTGGAGATTAAAGTTCCCAATGGCGACGTAATTTCTGGGTTATATTCACACTGGGAGGCTTCGAGAGTTATAGGAAATTTGATTTGATGCATCGGATTCCAGCTACTGGACCTCCAGGTCACCATTCACGTTTCAACTGCAGCCCTTGCACATATGTAGCCTTGGAGATTAAAGTTCCCAATGGCGACGTAATTTCTGGGTTATATTCACACTGGGAAGCTTCGAGAGTTATAGGAAACTTGCTTTGATGCATCGGATTCCAGCTTCTGGATCTCCAATGCACCATTCATGATTCAACTGCAGCCCTTGCACATAAGTAGCCTTGGAGATTAAAGTTCCCAATGGCGACGTAATTTCTGGGTTATATTCACACTGGGAAGCTTCGAGAGTTATAGGAAAATTGCTTTGATGCATCGGATTCCAGCTACTGGACCTCCAGGGCACCATTCATGATTCAACTGCAGTCCTTGCACATAAGTAGCCTTGGAGATTAAAGTTCCCAATGGCGACGTAATTTCTGGGTTATATTCACACTGGGAAGCTTCGAGAGTTATAGGAAATTTGCTATGATGCATCGGATTCCAGCTACTGGACCTCCAGGGCACCATTCATGATTCAACTGCAATCCTTGCACATAAGTAGCCTTGGAGATTAAAGTTCCCAATGGCGACGTAATTTCTGGGTTATATTCACACTGGGAAGCTTCGAGAGTTATAGGAAACTTGCTTTGATGCATCGGATTCCAGCTACTGGACCTCCAGGGCACCATTCATGATTCAACTGCAGTCCTTGCACATAAGTAGCCTTGGAGATTAAAGTTCCCAATGGCGACGTAATTTCAGGGTTATATTCACAATGGGAAGCTTCGAGAGTTATAGGAAACTTGCTTTGATGCATCGGATTCCAGCTACTGGACCTCCAGGGCACCATTCATGATTCAACTGCAGTCATTGCACATATGTAGCCTTTTAGATTAAAGTTCCCAATGGCGACGTAATTTCTGGGTTATATTCACACTGGGAAGCTTCGAGAGTTATAGGAAACTTGCGTTGATGCATCGGATTCCAGCTAATGGACCAGCAGGGCACCATTCATGATCAAATGCAGCCCTTACACATAAGTAGCCTCGGAGACTAAAGTTCCCAATCGCGACGAAATATCTGGGTTATAATCACACTGGGAAGCTTCGAGAGTTATAGGAAACTTGCTGTGATGCATCGGATTCCAGATACTGGACGTCCAGGGCACCATTCATGATTCAACTGCAGTCCTTGCCCATAAGTAGCCTTGGAGATTAAAGTTCCCAATGGCGACGTAATTCCTGGGTTATATTCACACTGGGAAGCTTCGAGAGTTATAGGAAACTTGCTTTGATGCATCGGATTCCAGCTACTGGACCTCCAGGTCACCATTCACGTTTCAACTGCAGCCCTTACACATATGTAGCCTTGGAGATTAAAGTTCCCAATGGCGACGTAATTTCTGGGTTATATTCACACTGGGAAGCTTCGAGAGTTATAGGAAACTTGCTTTCATGCATCGGATTCCAGCTTCTGGACCTCCAATGCACCATTCATGATTCAACTGCAGCCCTTGCACATAAGTAGCCTTGGAGATTAAAGTTCCCAATGGCGACGTAATTTCTGGGTTATATTCACACTGGGAAGCTTCGAGAGTTATAGGAAAATTGCTTTGATGCATCGGATTCCAGCTACTGGACCTCCAGGGCACCATTCATGATTCAACTGCAGTCCTTGCACATAAGTAGCCTTGGAGATTAGAGTTCCCAATGGCGACGTAATTTCTGGGTTATATTCACACTGGGAAGCTTCGAGAGTTATAGGAAACTTGCTTTGATGCATCGGATTCCAGCTACTGGACCTCCAGGGCACCATTCATGATTCAACTGCAGTCCTTGCACATAAGTAGCCTTGGAGATTAAAGTTCCCAATGGCGACGTAATTTCTGGGTTATATTCACACTGGGAAGCTTCGAGAGTTATAGGAAACTTGCTTTGATGCGTCGGATTCCAGCTACTGGACCTCCAGGGCACCATTCATGATTCAACTGCAGTCCTTGCACATAAGTAGCCTTGGAGATTAAAGTTCCCAATGGCGACGAAATTTCTGGGTTATATTCACACTGGGAAGCTTCGAGAGTTATAGTTAACTCGCTTTGATGCATCGGATTCCAGCTACTTGACCTTCAGGGCACCATTCATGATTTAACTGCAGTCCTTCCACATAAGTAGCCTTGGAGATTAAAGTTCCCAATGGCGACGTAATTTCCGGGTTATATTCACACTGGGAAGCTTCGAGAGTTATAGGAAACTTGCTTTGACGCATCGGATTCCACCTACTGGACCTCCAGGGCACCATTCATGATTCAACTGCAGTCCTTGCACATAAGTAACCTTGGAGATTAAAGTTCCCATTGGCGACGTAATTTCTGGGTTATATTCACACTGGGAAGCTTCGAGAGTTATAGGAAACTTGCTTTGATGCATCGGATTCCAGCTACTGGACCTCCAGGGCACCATTCATGATTCAACTGCAGTCCTTGCACATAAGTAGCCTTGGAGATTAAAGTTCCCAATGGCGACGTAATTTCTGGGTTATATTCACACTGGGAAGCTTCGAGAGTTATAGGAAACTTGCTTTGATGCATCGGATTCCAGCTACTGGACCTCCGGGGCACCATTCACGATTCAACTGCAGTCATTGCACATATGTAGCCTTGGAGATTAAAGTTCCCAATGGCGACGTAATTTCTGGGTTATATTCACACTGGGAAGCTTCGAGAGATATAGGAAACTTGCTTTGATGCATCGGATTCCAGCTACTGGACTAGCAGGGCACCATTCATGATCAAATGCAGCCCTTGCACATAAGTAGCCTCGGAGACTAAAGTTCCCAATCGCGACGAAATATCTGGGTTATATTCACACTGGGAAGCTTCGAGAGTTATAGGAAACTTGCTTTGATGCATCGGATTCCAGCTACTGGACCTCCAGGGCACCATTCATGTTTCAACTGCAGCCCTTGAGCATATGTAGCCTTGGAGACTAAAGTTCCCCATGGCGACGAAATTTCTGGGTTATATTCACACTGGGAAGCTTCGAGGGTTATAGTAAACTTCCTTTGATACATCGGATTCCAGATACTGGATCACCAGGATCACATGCATGATTCAACTGCAGACCTTGCACATAAGTAGCCTTGGAGACTAAAGTTCCCAATGGCGACGTAATTTCTGGGTTATATTCACACTGGGAAGCTTCCAGAGTTATAGGAAACTTGCTTTGATGCATCGGATTCCAGCTACTGGACCTCCAGGGCACCATTCATGATTCAACTGCAGTCCTTGCACATAAGTAGCCTTGGAGATTAAAGTTCCTAATGGCGACGTAATTTCTGGGTTATATTCACACTGGGAAGCTTCGAGAGTTATAAGAAACTTGCTTTGATGCATCGGATTCCAGCTACTGGACCAGCAGGGCACCATTCATGATCAAATGCAGCCCTTGCACATAAGTAGCCTCGGAGACTAAAGTTCCCAATCGCGACGAAATATCTGGGTTATAATCACACTGGGAAGCTTCGAGAGTTATAGGAAACTTGCTGTGATGCATCGGATTCCAGCTACTGGACCTCCAGGGCACCATTCATGATTCAACTGCAGTCCTTGCACATAAGTAGCCTTGGAGATTAAAGTTCCCAATGGCGACGTAATTTCTGGGTTATATTCACACTGGGAAGCTTCGAGAGTTATAGTAAACTCCCTTTGATGCATCGGATTCCAGCTACTGGACCTCCAGGGCACCATTCATAATTCAACTGCAGTCCTTGCACATAAGTAGCCTTAGAGATTAAAGTTCCCAATGGCGACGTAATTTCTGGGTTATATTCACACTGGGAAGCTTCGAGAGTTATAGGAAACTTGCTTTGATGCATCGGATTCCAGCTACTGGACCTCCAGGGCACCATTCATGATTCAACTGTTGTCCTTGCGCATAAGTAGCCTTGGAGATTAAAGTTCCCAATGGCGACGTAATTTCTGGGTTATATTCACACTGGGAAGATTCGAGAGTTATAGGAAACTGGCTTTGATGCATCGGATTCCAGCTACTGGACCTCCAGGGCACCATTCATGTTTCAACTGCAGCCCTTGCACATATGTTGCCTTGGAGTCTAAAGTTCCCAATGGCGACGAAATTTCTGGGTTATATTCACACTGGGAAGCTTCGAGGGTTATAGTAAACTTCCTTTGATACATCGGATTCCAGATACTGGATCACCAGGATCGCATGCATGATTCAACTGCAGCCCTTGCATATAAGTATCCTTGGAGACTAAAGTTCCCAATCGCGACGAAATTTCTGGGTTATATTCACACTGGGAATCTGCGAGAGTTATAGTAAACTCGCTTTGATGCATCGGATTCCAGCTACTGGACCTCCAGGGCACCATTCATGATTCAACTGCAGTCCATGCACATAAGTAGCCTTGGAGATTAGAGTTCCCAATGGCCACGTAATTTCTGGGTTATATTCACCCTGGGAATCTTCGAGAGTTATAGGAAACTTGCTTTGATGCATCGGATTCCAGCTACTGGACATCCAGGGCACCATTCATGATTCAACTGCAGTCCTTGCACATAAGTAGCCTTGGAGATTAATGTTCCCAATGGCGACGTAATTTCTGGGTTATATTCACAGTGGGAAGCTTCGAGAATTATAGTAAACTCGCTTTGATGCATCGGATTCCAGCTACTGGACCTCCAGGGCACCATTCATGATTCAACTGCAGTCCTTGCACATAAGTAGCCTTGGAGATTAAAGTTCCCAATGGCGACGTAATTTCTGGGTTATATTCACACTGGGAAGCTTCGAGAGTTATAGGAAACTTGCTTTGATGCATCTGATCCCAGCTATTGGACCTCCAGGGCACCATTCATGATTCAACTGCAGTCCTTGCACATAAGTAGCCTTGGAGATTAAAGTTCCCAATGGCGACGAAATTTCTGGGTTATATTCACACTGGGAAGCTTCGAGAGTTATAGGAAACTTGCTTTGATGCATCGGATTCCAGCTACTGGACCTCCAGGGCACCATTCATGATTCAACTGCAGTCCTTGCACATAAGTAGCCTTGGAGATTAAAGATCCCAATGGCTACGTAATTTCTGGGTTATATTCACACTGGGAAGCTTCGAGAGTTATAGGAAACTTGCTTTGATGCATCGGATTCCAGCTACTGGACCTCCAGCTCACCATTCATGATTCAACTGCAGTCCTTGCACATAAGTAGCCTTGGAGATTAATGTTCCCAATGGTGATGTAATTTCTGGGTTATATTCACACTGGGAAGCTTCGAGAGTTATAGGAAACTTGCTTTGATGCATCGGATTCCAGCTACTGGACCTCCAGGGCATCATTCATGATTCAACTGCAGTCCTTTCACATAAGTAGCCTTGGAGATTAAAGTTCCCAATGGCGACGTAATTTCTGGGTTATATTCACACTGGGAAGCTTCGAGAGTTATAGGAAACTTGCTTTGATGCATCGGATTCCAGCTACTGGACCAGCAGGGCACCATTCATGATCAAATGCAGCCCTTGCACATAAGTAGCCTCGGAGACTAAAGTTCCCAATCGCGACGAAATATCTGGGTTATAATCACACTGGGAAGCTTCGAGAGTTATAGGAAACTTGCTTTGATGCATCGGATTCCAGCTACTGGACCTCCAGGGCACCATTCATGATTCAACTGCAGTCCTTGCACATAAGTAGCCTTGGAGATTAAAGTTCCCAATGGCGACGTAATATCTGTATTATATTCACACTGGGAAGCTTCGAGAGTTATAGGAAACTTGCTTTGATGCATCGGATTCCAGCTACTGGACCTCCAGCTCACCATTCATGATCCAACTGCAGTCCTTGCACATAAGTAGCCTTGGAGATTAAAGTTCCCAATGGCGACGTAATTTCTGGGTTATATTCACACTGGGAAGCTTCGAGAGTTATAGGAAACTTGCTTTGATGCATCGGATTCCAGCTACTGGACCTCCAGGGCACCATTCATGATTCAACTGCAGTCCTTGCACATAAGTAGCCTTGGAGATTAAAGTTCCCAATGGCGACGTAATTTCTGGGTTATATTCACAATGGGAAGCTTCGAGAGTTATAGGAAACTTGCTTTGATGCATCGGATTCCAGCTACTGGACCTCCAGGGCACCATTCATGATTCAACTGCAGTCATTGCACATATGTAGCCTTGGAGATTAAAGTTCCCAATGGCGACGTAATTTCTGGGTTATATTCAGACTGGGAAGCTTCGAGAGTTATAGGTAACTTGCGTTGATGCATCGGATTCCAGCTACTGGACCAGCAGGGCACCATTCATGATCAAATGCCGCCCTTACACATAAGTAGACTCGGAGACTAAAGTTCCCAATCGCGACGAAATATCTGGGTTATAATCACACTGTGAAGCTTCGAGAGTTATAGGAAACTTGCTGTGATGCATCGGATTCCAGCTACTGGACCTCCAGGGCACCATTCATGATTCAACTGCAGTCCTTGCACATAAGTAGCCTTGGAGATTAAAGTTCCCAATGGCGACGTAATTTCTGGGTTATATTCACACTGGGAAGCTTCGAGGGTTATAGTAAACTTCCTTTGATGCATCGGATTCCAGATACTGGATCACCAGGATCGCATGCATGATTCAACTGCAGCCCTTGCACATAAGTAGCCTTAGAGACTAAAGTTCCCAATGGCGACGTAATTTCTGGGTTATATTCACACTGGGAAGCTTCGAGAGTTATAGGAAACATGCTTTGATGCATCGGATTCCAGCTACTGGACCTCCAGGGCACCATTCATGATTCAACTGCAGTCCTTGCACATAAGTAGCCTTGGAGATTAAAGTTCCCAATGGCGACGTAATTTCTGGGTTATATTCACACTGGGAAGCTTCGAGAGTTATAGGAAACTTGCTTTGATGCATCGGATTCCAGCTACTGGACCTCCAGGGCACCATTCATGATTCAACTGCAGTCCTTGCACATAAGTAGCCTTGGAGATTAATGTTCCCAATGGCGACGTAATTTCTGGGTTATATTCACACTGAGAAGCTTCGAGAGTTATAGGAAATTTGCTTTGATGCATCGGATTCCAGCTACTGGACCTCCAGGTCACCATTCACGTTTCAACTGCAGCCCTTGCACATATGTAGCCTTGGAGATTAAAGTTCCCAATGGCGACGTAATTTCTGGGTTATATTCACACTGGGAAGCTTCGAGAGTTATAGGAAACTTGCTTTGATGCATCGGATTCCGGCTTCTGGACCTCCAATGCACCATTCATGATTCAACTGCAGCCCTTGCACATAAGTAGCCTTGGAGATTAAATTTCCCAATGGCGACGTAATTTCTGTGTTATATTCACACTGGGAAGCTTCGAGAGTTATAGGAAAATTGCTTTGATGCATCGGATTCCAGCTACTGGACATCCAGGGCACCATTCATGATTCAACTGCAGTCCTTGCACATAAGTAGCCTTGGAGATTAAAGTTCCCAATGGCGACGTAATTTCTGGGTTATATTCACACTGGGAAGCTTCGAGAGTTATAGGAAATTTGCTTTGATGCATCGGATTCCAGCTACTGGACCTCCAGGGCACCATTCATGATTCAACTGCAGTCCTTGCACATAAGTAGCCTTGGAGATTAAAGTTCCCAATGGCGACGTAATTTCTGGGTTATATTCACACTGGGAAGCTTCGAGATGTTATAGGAAACTTGCTTTGATGCATCGGATTCCAGCTAGTGGACCTCCAGGGCACCATTCATGATTCAACTGCAGTCCTTGCACATAAGTAGCCTTGGAGATTAAAGTTCCCAATGGCGACGTAATTTCTGGGTTATATTCACACTGGGAAGCTTCGAGAGTTATAGGAAACTTGCTTTGATGCATCGGATTCCAGCTACTGGACCTCCAGGGCACCATTCATGATTCAACTACAGTCCTTGCACATAAGTAGCCTTGGAGATTAAAGTTCCCAATGGCGACGTAATTTCTGGGTTATATTCACACTGGGAAGCTTCGAGAGTTATAGTTAACGCGCTTTGATGCATCGGATTCCAGCTACTTGACCTTCAGGGCACCATTCTTGATTTAACTGCAGTCCTTCCACATAAGTAGCCTTGGAGATTAAAGTTCCCAATGGCGACGTAATTTCTGGGTTATATTCACACTGGGAAGCTTCGAGAGTTATAGGAAACTTGCTTTGATGCATCGGATTCCAGCTACTGGACCTCCAGGGCACCATTCATGATTCAACTGCAGTCCTTGCACATAAGTAGCCTTGGAGATTAAAGTTCCCAATGGCGACGTAATTTCTGGGTTATATTCACACTGGGAAGCTTCGAGAGTTATAGGAAATTTGCTTTGATGCATCGGATTCCAGCTACTGGACCTCCAGGGCACCATTCATGATTCAACTGCAGTCCTTGCACATAAGTAGCCTTGGAGATTAAAGTTCCCAATGGCGACGTAATTTCTGGGTTATATTCACACTGGGAAGCTTCGAGAGTTATAGGAAACTTGCTTTGATGCATCGGATTCCAGCTACTGGACCTCCAGGGCACCATTCATGATTCAACTGCAGTCATTGCACATATGTAGCCTTGGAGATTAAAGTTCCCAATGGCGACGTAATTTCTGGGTTATATTCACACTGGGAAGCATCGAGAGATATAGGAAACTTGCTTTGATGCATCGGATTCCAGCTACTGGACTAGCAGGGCACCATTCATGATCAAATGCAGCCCTTGCACATAAGTAACCTCGGAGACTAAAGTTCCCAATCGCGACGAAATATCTGGGTTATATTCACACTGGGAAGCTTCGAGAGTTATAGGAAACTTGCTTTGATGCATCGGATTCCAGCTACTGGATCTCCAGGGCACCATTCATGTTTCAACTGCAGCCCTTGCGCATATGTAGCCTTGGAGACTAAAGTTCCCCATGGCGACGAAATTTCTGGGTTATATTCACACTGGGAAGCTTCGAGGGTTATAGTAAACTTCCTTTGATACATCGGATTCCAGATACTGGATCACCAGGATCGCATGCATGATTCAACTGCAGACCTTGCACATAAGTATCCTTGGAGACTAAAGTTCCCAATGGCGACGTAATTTCTGGGTTATATTCACACTGGGAAGCTTCGAGAGTTATAGGAAACTTGCTTTGATGCATCGGATTCCAGCTACTGGACCTCCAGTGCACCATTCATGATTCAACTGCAGTCCTTGCACATAAGTAGCCTTGGAGATTAAAGTTCCTAATGGCGACGTAATTTCTGGGTTATATTCACACTGGGAAGCTTCGAGAGTTATAATAAACTTGCTTTGATGCATCGGATTCCAGCTACTGGACCAGCAGGGCACCATTCATGATCAAATGCAGCCCTTGCACATAAGTAGCCTCGGAGACTAAAGTTCCCAATCGCGACGAAATATCTGGGTTATAATCACACTGGGAAGCTTCGAGAGTTATAGGAAACTTGCTGTGATGCATCGGATTCCAGCTACTGGACCTCCAGGGCACCATTCATGATTCAACTGCAGTCCTTGCACATAAGTAGCCTTGGAGATTAAAGTTCCCAATGGCGACGTAATTTCTGGGTTATATTCACACTGGGAAGCTTCGAGAGTTATAGTAAACTCCCTTTGATGCATCGGATTCCAGCTACTGGACCTCCAGGGCACCATTCATAATTCAACTGCAGTCCTTGCACATAAGTAGCCTTGGAGATTAAAGTTCCCAATGGCGACGTAATTTCTGGGTTATATTCACACTGGGAAGCTTCGAGAGTTATAGGAAACTTGCTTTGATGCATCGGATTCCAGCTACTGGACCTCCAGGGCACCATTCATGATTCAACTGTTGTCCTTGCGCATAAGTAGCCTTGGAGATTAAAGTTCCCAATGGCGACGTAATTTCCGGGTTATATTCACACTGGGAAGATTCGAGAGTTATAGGAAACTTGCTTTGATGCATCGGATTCCAGCTACTGGACCTCCAGGGCACCATTCATGTTTCAACTGCAGCCCTTGCACATATGTTGCCTTGGAGTCTAAAGTTCCCAATGGCGACGAAATTTCTGGGTTATATTCACACTGGGAAGCTTCGAGGGTTATAGTAAACTTCCTTTGATACATCGGATTCCAGACACTGGATCACCAGGATCGCATGCATGATTCAACTGCAGCCCTTGCACATAAGTATCCTTGGAGACTAAAGTTCCCAATCGCGACGAAATTTCTGGGTTATATTCACACTGGGAATCTGCGAGAGTTATAGTAAACTTGCTTTGATGCATCGGATTCCAGCTACTGGACCTCCAGGGCACCATTCATGATTCAACTGCAGTCCTTGCACATAAGTAGCCTTGGAGATTAGAGTTCCCAATCGCCACGTAATTTCTGGGTTATATTCACCCTGGGAATCTTCGAGAGTTATAGGAAACTTGCTTTGATGCATCGGATTCCAGCTACTGGACATCCAGGGCACCATTCATGATTCAACTGCAGTCCTTGCACATAAGTAGCCTTGGAGATTAATGTTCCCAATGGCGACGTAATTTCTGGGTTATATTCACAGTGGGAAGCTTCGAGAATTATAGTAAACTCGCTTTGATGCATCGGATTCCAGCTACTGGACCTCCAGGGCACCATTCATGATTCAACTGCAGTCCTTGCACATAAGTAGCCTTGGAGATTAAAGTTCCCAATGGCGACGTAATTTCTGGGTTATATTCACACTGGGAAGCTTCGAGAGTTATAGGAAACTTGCTTTGATGCATCGGATCCCAGCTATTGGACCTCCAGGGCACCATTCATGATTCAACTGCAGTCCTTGCACATAAGTAGCCTTGGAGATTAAAGTTCCCAATGGCGACGAAATTTCTGGGTTATATTCACACTGGGAAGCTTCGAGAGTTATAGGAAACTTGCTTTGATGCATCGGATTCCAGCTACTGGACCTCCAGGGCACCATTCATGATTCAACTGCAGTCCTTGCACATAAGTAGCCTTGGAGATTAAAGATCCCAATGGCTACGTAATTTCTGGGTTATATTCACACTGGGAAGCTTCGAGAGTTATAGGAAACTTGCTTTGATGCATCGGATTCCAGCTACTGGACCTCCAGCTCACCATTCATGATTCAACTGCAGTCCTTGCACATAAGTAGCCTTGGAGATTAATGTTCCCAATGGTGATGTAATTTCTGGGTTATATTCACACTGGGAAGCTTCGAGAGTTATAGGAAACTTGCTTTGATGCATCGGATTCCAGCTACTGGACCTCCAGGGCATCATTCATGATTCAACTGCAGTCCTTTCACATAAGTAGCCTTGGAGATTAAAGTTCCCAATGGCGACGTAATTTCTGGGTTATATTCACACTGGGAAGCTTCGAGAGTTATAGGAAACTTGCTTTGATGCATCGGATTCCAGCTACTGGTCCAGCAGGGCACCATTCATGATCAAATGCAGCCCTTGCACATAAGTAGCCTCGGAGACTAAAGTTCCCAATCGCGACGAAATATCTGGGTTATAATCACACTGGGAAGCTTCGAGAGTTATAGGAAACTTGCTTTGATGCATCGGATTCCAGCTACTGGACCTCCAGGGCACCATTCATGATTCAACTGCAGTCCTTGCACATAAGTAGCCTTGGAGATTAGAGTTCCCAATGGCGACGTAATTTCTGGGTTATATTCACAGTGGGAAGCTTCGAGAATTATAGTAAACTCGCTTTGATGCATCGGATTCCAGCTACTGGACCTCCAGGGCACCATTCATGATTCAACTGCAGTCCTTGCACATAAGTAGCCTTGGAGATTAAAGTTCCCAATGGCGACGTAATTTCTGGGTTATATTCACACTGGGAAGCTTCGAGAGTTATAGGAAACTTGCTTTGATGCATCGGATTCCAGCTACTGGACCTCCAGGGCACCATTCATGATTCAACTGCAGTCCTTGCACATAAGTAGCCTTGGAGATTAAAGTTCCCAATGGCGACGAAATTTCTGGGTTATATTCACACTGGGAAGCTTCGAGAGTTATAGGAAACTTGCTTTGATGCATCGGATTCCAGCTACTGGACCTCCAGGGCACCATTCATGATTCAACTGCAGTCCTTGCACATAAGTAGCCTTGGAGATTAAAGATCCCAATGGCTACGTAATTTCTGGGTTATATTCACACTGGGAAGCTTCGAGAGTTATAGGAAACTTGCTTTGATGCATCGGATTCCAACTACTGGACCTCCAGCTCACCATTCATGATTCAACTGCAGTCCTTGCACATAAGTAGCCTTGGAGATTAATGTTCCCAATGGTGATGTAATTTCTGGGTTATATTCACACTGGGAAGCTTCGAGAGTTATAGGAAACTTGCTTTGATGCATCGGATTCCAGCTACTGGACCTCCAGGGCATCATTCATGATTCAACTGCAGTCCTTTCACATAAGTAGCCTTGGAGATTAAAGTTCCCAATGGCGACGTAATTTCTGGGTTATATTCACACTGGGAAGCTTCGAGAGTTATAGGAAACTTGCTTTGATGCATCGGATTCCAGCTACTGGACCAGCAGGGCACCATTCATGATCAAATGCAGCCCTTGCACATAAGTAGCCTCGGAGACTAAAGTTCCCAATCGCGACGAAATATCTGGGTTATAATCACACTGGGAAGCTTCGAGAGTTATAGGAAACTAGCTTTGATGCATCGGATTCCAGCTACTGGACCTCCAGGGCACCATTCATGATTCAACTGCAGTCCTTGCACATAAGTAGCCTTGGAGATTAAAGATCCCAATGGCTACGTAATTTCTGGGTTATATTCACACTGGGAAGCTTCGAGAGTTATAGGAAACTTGCTTTGATGCATCGGATTCCAGCTACTGGACCTCCAGCTCACCATTCATGATTCAACTGCAGTCCTTGCACATAAGTAGCCTTGGAGATTAATGTTCCCAATGGTGACGTAATTTCTGGGTTATATTCACACTGGGAAGCTTCGAGAGTTATAGGAAACTTGCTTTGATGCATCGGATTCCAGCTACTGGACCTCCAGGGCACCATTCATGATTCAACTGCAGTCCTTGCACATAAGTAGCCTTGGAGATTAAAGTTCCCAATGGCGACGAAATTTCTGGGTTATATTCACACTGGGAAGCTTCGAGAGTTATAGGAAACTTGCTTTGATGCATCGGATTCCAGCTACTGGACCTCCAGGGCACCATTCATGATTCAACTGCAGTCATTGCACATATGTAGCCTTGGAGATTAAAGTTCCCAATGGCGACGTAATTTCTGGGTTATATTCACACTGGGAAGCTTCGAGAGTTATAGGAAACTTGCGTTGATGCATCGGATTCCAGCTACTGGACCAGCAGGGCACCATTCATGATCAAATGCAGCCCTTACACATAAGTAGACTCGGAGACTAAAGTTCCCAATCGCGACGAAATATCTGGGTTATAATCACACTGGGAAGCTTCGAGAGTTATAGGAAACTTGCTGTGATGCATCGGATTCCAGCTACTGGACCTCCAGGGCACCATTCATGATTCAACTGCAGTCCTTGCACATAAGTAGCCTTGGAGATTAAAGTTCCCAATGGCGACGTAATTTCTGGGTTATATTCACACTGGGAAGCTTCGAGGGTTATAGTAAACTTCCTTTGATACATCGGATTCCAGATACTGGATCACCAGGATCGCATGCATGATTCAACTGCAGCCCTTGCACATAAGTAGCCTTGGAGACTAAAGTTCCCAATGGCGACGTAATTTCTGGGTTATATTCACACTGGGAAGCTTCGAGAGTTATAGGAAACTTGCTTTGATGCATCGGATTCCAGCTACTGGACCAGCAGGGCACCATTCATGATCAAATGCAGCCCTTGCACATAAGTAGCCTCGGAGACTAAAGTTCCCAATCGCGACGAAATATCTGGGTTATAATCACACTGGGAAGCTTCGAGAGTTATAGGAAACTTGCTTTGATGCATCGGATTCCAGCTACTGGACCTCCAGGGCACCATTCATGATTCAACTGCAGTCCTTGCACATAAGTAGCCTTGGAGATTAAAGATCCCAATGGCTACGTAATTTCTGGGTTATATTCACACTGGGAAGCTTCGAGAGTTATAGGAAACTTGCTTTGATGCATCGGATTCCAGCTACTGGACCTCCAGCTCACCATTCATGATTCAACTGCAGTCCTTGCACATAAGTAGCCTTGGAGATTAATGTTCCCAATGGTGACGTAATTTCTGGGTTATATTCACACTGGGAAGCTTCGAGAGTTATAGGAAACTTGCTTTGATGCATCGGATTCCAGCTACTGGACCTCCAGGGCACCATTCATGATTCAACTGCAGTCCTTGCACATAAGTAGCCTTGGAGATTAAAGTTCCCAATGGCGACGTAATTTCTGGGTTATATTCACACTGGGAAGCTTCGAGAGTTATAGGAAACTTGCTTTGATGCATCGGATTCCAGCTACTGGACCTCCAGGGCACCATTCATGATTCAACTGCAGTCATTGCACATATGTAGCCTTGGAGATTAAAGTTCCCAATGGCGACGTAATTTCTGGGTTATATTCACACTGGGAAGCTTCGAGAGTTATAGGAAACTTGCGTTGATGCATCGGATTCCAGCTACTGGACCAGCAGGGCACCATTCATGATCAAATGCAGCCCTTACACATAAGTAGACTCGGAGACTAAAGTTCCCAATCGCGACGAAATATCTGGGTTATAATCACACTGGGAAGCTTCGAGAGTTATAGGAAACTTGCTGTGATGCATCGGATTCCAGCTACTGGACCTCCAGGGCACCATTCATGATTCAACTGCAGTCCTTGCACATAAGTAGCCTTGGAGATTAAAGTTCCCAATGGCGACGTAATTTCTGGGTTATATTCACACTGGGAAGCTTCGAGGGTTATAGTAAACTTCCTTTGATACATCGGATTCCAGATACTGGATCACCAGGATCGCATGCATAATTCAACTGCAGCCCTTGCACATAAGTAGCCTTGGAGACTAAAGTTCCCAATGGCGACGTAATTTCTGGGTTATATTCACACTGGGAAGCTTCGAGAGTTATAGGAAACTTGCTTTGATGCATCGGATTCCAGCTACTGGACCTCCAGGGCACCATTCATGATTCAACTGCCGTCCTTGCACATAAGTAGCCTTGGAGATTAAAGTTCCCAATGGCGACGTAATTTCTGGGTTATATTCACACTGGGAATCTTCGAGAGTTATAGGAAACTTGCTTTGATTCATCGGATTCCAGCTACTGGACCTCCAGGGCACCATTCATGATTCAACTGCAGTCCTTGCACATAAGTAGCCTTGGAGATTAAAGTTCCTAATGGGGACGTAATTTCTGGGTTATATTCACACTGGGAAGCTTCGAGAGTTATAGGAAACTTGCTTTGATGCATCGGATTCCAGCTACTGGACCTCCAGGGCACCATTCATGATTCAACTGCAGTCCTTGCACATAAGTAGCCTTGGAGATTAAAGTTCCCAATGGCGACGTAATTTCTGGGTTATATTCACACTGGGAAGCTTCGAGAGTTATAGGAAACTTGCTTTGATGCATCGGATTCCAGCTACTGGACCTCCAGGGCACCATTCATGATTCAACTGCAGTCCTTGCACATAAGTAGCCTTGGAGATTAAAGTTCCCAATGGCGACGTAATTTCTGGGTTATATTCACACTGGGAAGCTTCGAGAGTTATAGGAAATTTGCTTTGATGTATCGGATTCCAGCTACTGGACCTCCAGGTCACCATTCACGTTTCAACTGCAGCCCTTGCACATATGTAGCCTTGGAGATTAAAGTTCCCAATGGCGACGTAATTTCTGGGTTATATTCACACTGGGAAGCTTCGAGAGTTATAGGAAACTTGCTTTGATGCATTGGATTCCAGCTTCTGGACCTCCAATGCACCATTCATGATTCAACTGCAGCCCTTGCACATAAGTAGCCTTGGAGATTAAAGTTCCCAATGGCGACGTAATTTCTGGGTTATATTCACACTGGGAAGCTTCGAGAGTTATAGGAAACTTGCTTTGATGCATCGGATTCCAGCTACTGGACCTCCAGGGCACCATTCATGATTCAACTGCAGTCCTTGCACATAAGTAGCCTTGGAGATTAAAGTTCCCAATGGCGACGTAATTTCTGGGTTATATTCACACTGGGAAGCTTCGAGAGTTATAGGAAATTTGCTTTGATGCATCGGATTCCAGCTACTGGACCTCCAGGGCACCATTCATGATTCAACTGCAGTCCTTGCACATAAGTAGCCTTGGAGATTAAAGTTCCCAATGGCGACGTAATTTCTGGGTTATATTCACACTGGGAAGCTTCGAGAGTTATAGGAAACTTGCTTTGATGCATCGGATTCCAGCTACTGGACCTCCAGGGCACCATTCATGATTCAACTGCAGTCCTTGCACATAAGTAGCCTTGGAGATTAAAGTTCCCAATGGCGACGTAATTTCTGGGTTATATTCACAATGGGAAGCTTCGAGAGTTATAGGAAACTTGCTTTGATGCATCGGATTCCAGCTACTGGACCTCCAGGGCACCATTCATGATTCAACTGCAGTCCTTGCACATATGTAGCCTTGGAGATTAAAGTTCCCAATGGCGACGTAATTTCTGGGTTATATTCACACTGGGAAGCTTCGAGAGTTATAATAAACTTGCTTTGATGCATCGGATTCCAGCTACTGGACCAACAGGGCACCATTCATGATCAAATGCAGCCCTTGCACATCAGTAGCCTCGGAGACTAAAGTTCCCAATCGCGACGAAATATCTGGGTTATAATCACACTGGGAAGCTTCGAGAGTTATAGGAAACTTGCTGTGATGCATCGGATTCCAGCTACTGGACCTCCAGGGCACCATTCATGATTCAACTGCAGTCCTTGCACATAAGTAGCCTTGGAGATTAAAGTTCCCAATGGCGACGTAATTTCTGGGTTATATTCACACTGGGAAGCTTCGAGAGTTATAGTAAACTCCCTTTGATGCATCGGATTCCAGCTACTGGACCTCCAGGGCACCATTCATAATTCAACTGCAGTCCTTGCACATAAGTAGCCTTGGAGATTAAAGTTCCCAATGGCGACGTAATTTCTGGGTTATATTCACACTGGGAAGCTTCGAGAGTTATAGGAAACTTGCTTTGATGCATCGGATTCCAGCTACCGGACCTCCAGGGCACCATTCATGATTCAACTGTTGTCCTTGCGCATAAGTAGCCTTGGAGATTAAAGTTCCCAATGGCGACGTAATTTCTGGGTTATATTGACACTGGGAAGATTCGAGAGTTATAGGAAACTTGCTTTGATGCATCGGATTCCAGCTACTGGACCTCCAGGGCACCATTCATGTTTCAACTGCAGCCCTTGCACATTTGTTGCCTTGGAGTCTAAAGTTCCCAATGGCGACGAAATTTCTGGGTTATATTCACACTGTGAAGCTTCGAGGGTTATAGTAAACTTCCTTTGATACATCGGATTCCAGATACTGGATCACCAGGATCGCATGCATGATTCAACTGCAGCCCTTGCACATAAGTATCCTTGGAGACTAAAGTTCCCAATCGCGACGAAATTTCTGGGTTATATTCACACTGGGAATCTGCGAGAGTTATAGTAAACTCGCTTTGATGCATCGGATTCCAGCTACTGGACCTCCAGGGCACCATTCATGATTCAACTGCAGTCCTTGCACATAAGTAGCCTTGGAGATTAAAGTTCCCAATGGCGACGTAATTTCTGGGTTATATTCACACTGGGAAGCTTCGAGAGTTATAGGAAACTTGCTTTGATGCATCGGATCCCAGCTATTGGACCTCCAGGGCACCATTCATGATTCAACTGCAGTCCTTGCACATAAGTAGCCTTGGAGATTAAAGTTCCCAATGGCGACGAAATTTCTGGGTTATATTCACACTGGGAAGCTTCGAGAGTTATAGGAATCTTGCTTTGATGCATCGGATTCCAGCTACTGGACCTCCAGGGCACCATTCATGATTCAACTGCAGTCCTTGCACATAAGTAGCCTTGGAGATTAAAGATCCCAATGGCTACGTAATTTCTGGGTTATATTTACACTGGGAAGCTTCGAGAGTTATAGGAAACTTGCTTTGATGCATCGGATTCCAGCTACTGGACCTCCAGCTCACCATTCATGATTCAACTGCAGTCCTTGCACATAAGTAGCCTTGGAGATTAATGTTCCCAATGGTGATATAATTTCTGGGTTATATTCACACTGGGAAGCTTCGAGAGTTATAGGAAACTTGCTTTGATGCATCGGATTCCAGCTACTGGACCTCCAGGGCATCATTCATGATTCAACTGCAGTCCTTTCACATAAGTAGCCTTGGAGATTAAAGTTCCCAATGGCGACGTAATTTCTGGGTTATATTCACACTGGGAAGCTTCGAGAGTTATAGGAAACTTGCTTTGATGCCTCGGATTCCAGCTACTGGACCAGCAGGGCACCATTCATGATCAAATGCAGCCCTTGCACATAAGTAGCCTCGGAGACTAAAGTTCCCAATCGCGACGAAATATCTGGGTTATAATCACACTGGGAAGCTTCGAGAGTTATAGGAAACTTGCTTTGATGCATCGGATTCCAGCTACTGGACCTCCAGGGCACCATTCATGATTCAACTGCAGTCCTTGCACATAAGTAGCCTTGGAGATTAAAGTTCCCAATGGCGACGTAATTTCTGGGTTATATTCACACTGGGAAGCTTCGAGAGTTATAGGAAACTTGCTTTGATGCATCGGATTCCAGCTACTGGACCTCCAGGGCACCATTCATGATTCAACTGCAGTCCTTGCACATAAGTAGCCTTGGAGATTAAAGGTCCCAATGGCGACGTAATTTCTGGGTTATATTCACACTGGGAAGCTTCGAGAGTTATAGGAAACTTGCTTTGATGCAATGGATTCCAGCTACTGGACCTCCAGGGCACCATTCATGATTCAACTGCAGTCCTTGCACATAAGTAGCCTTGGAGATTAAAGTTCCCAATGGCGACGTAATTTCTGGGTTATATTCACAATGGGAAGCTTCGAGAGTTATAGGAAACTTGCTTAGATGCATCGGATTCCAGCTACTGGACCTCCAGGGCACCATTCATGATTCAACTGCAGTCATTGCACATATGTAGCCTTGGAGATTAAAGTTCCCAATGGCGACGTAATTTCTGGGTTATATTCACACTGGGAAGCTTCGAGAGTTATAGGAAACTTGCGTTGATGCATCGGATTCCAGCTACTGGACCAGCAGGGCACCATTCATGATCAAATGCAGCCCTTACACATAAGTAGACTCGGAGACTAAAGTTCCCAATCGCGACGAAATATCTGGGTTATAATCACACTGGGAAGCTTCGAGAGTTATAGGAAACTTGCTGTGATGCATCGGATTCCAGCTACTGGACCTCCAGGGCACCATTCATGATTCAACTGCAGTCCTTGCACATAAGTAGCCTTGGAGATTAAAGTTCCCAATGGCGACGTAATTTCTGGGTTATATTCACACTGGGAAGCTTCGAGGGTTATAGTAAACTTCCTTTGATACATCGGATTCCAGATACTGGATCACCAGGATCGCATGCATGATTCAACTGCAGCCCTTGCACATAAGTATCCTTGGAGACTAAAGTTCCCAATCGCGACGAAATTTCTGGGTTATAGGGTTATATTCACAGTGGGAATCTGCGAGAGTTATAGTAAACTCGCTTTGATGCATCGGATTCCAGCTACTGGACCTCCAGGGCACCATTCATGATTCAACTGCAGTCCTTGCACATAAGTAGCCTTGGAGATTAAAGTTCCCAATGGTGATGTAATTTCTGGGTTATATTCACACTGGGAAGCTTCGAGAGTTATAGGAAACTTGCTTTGATGCATCGGATTCCAGCTACTGGACCTCCAGGGCATCATTCATGATTCAACTGCAGTCCTTTCACATAAGTAGCCTTGGAGATTAAAGTTCCCAATGGCTACGTAATTTCTGGGTTATATTCACACTGGGAAGCTTCGAGAGTTATAGGAAACTTGCTTTGATGCCTCGGATTCCAGCTACTGGACCAGCAGGGCACCATTCATGATCAAATGCAGCCCTTGCACATAAGTAGCCTCGGAGACTAAAGTTCCCAATCGCGACGAAATATCTGGGTTACAATCACACTGGGAAGCTTCGAGAGTTATAGGAAACTTGCTTTGATGCATCGGATTCCAGCTACTGGACCTCCAGGGCACCATTCATGATTCAACTGCAGTCCTTGCACATAAGTAGCCTTGGAGATTAAAGTTCCCAATGGCGACGTAATTTCTGGGTTATATTCACACTGGGAAGGTTCGAGAGTTATAGGAAACTTGCTTTGATGCATCGGATTCCAGCTACTGGACCTCCAGGGCACCATTCATGATTCAACTGCAGTCCTTGCACATAAGTAGCCTTGGAGATTAAAGGTCCCAATGGCGACGTAATTTCTGGGTTATATTCACACTGGGAAGCTTCGAGAGTTATAGGAAACTTGCTTTGATGCATCGGATTCCAGCTACTGGACCTCCAGGGCACCATTCATGATTCAACTGCAGTCCTTGCACATAAGTAGCCTTGGAGATTAAAGTTCCCAATGGCGACGTAATTTCTGGGTTATATTCACAATGGGAAGCTTCGAGAGTTATAGGAAACTTGCTTTGATGCATCGGATTCCATCTACTGGACCTCCAGGGCACCATTCATGATTCAACTGCAGTCATTGCACATATGTAGCCTTGGAGATTAAAGTTCCCAATGGCGACGTAATTTCTGGGTTATATTCACACTGGGAAGCTTCGAGAGTTATAGGAAACTTGCGTTGATGCATCGGATTCCAGCTACTGGACCAGCAGGGCACCATTCATGATCAAATGCAGCCCTTTCACATAAGTAGACTCGGAGACTAATGTTCCCAATCGCGACGAAATATCTGGGTTATAATCACACTGGGAAGCTTCGAGAGTTATAGGAAACTTGCTGTGATGCATCGGATTCCAGCTACTGGACCTCCAGGGCACCATTCATGATTCAACTGCAGTCCTTGCACATAAGTAGCCTTGGAGATTAAAGTTCCCAATGGCGACGTAATTTCTGGGTTATATTCACACTGGGAAGCTTCGAGGGTTATAGTAAACTTCCTTTGATACATCGGATTCCAGATACTGGATCACCAGGATCGCATGCATGTTTCAACTGCAGCCCTTGCACATAAGTAGCCTTGGAGACTAAAGTTCCCAATGGCGACGTAATTTCTGGGTTATATTCACACTGGGAAGCTTCGAGAGTTATAGGAAACTTGCTTTGATGCATCGGATTCCAGCTACTGGACCTCCAGGGCACCATTCATGATTCAACTGCCGTCCTTGCACATAAGTAGCCTTGGAGATTAAAGTTCCCAATGGCGACGTAATTTCTGGGTTATATTCACACTGGGAATCTTCGAGAGTTATAGGAAACTTGCTTTGATGCATCGGATTCCAGCTACTGGACCTCCAGGGCACCATTCATGATTCAACTGCAGTCCTTGCACATAAGTAGCCTTGGAGATTAAAGTTCCTAATGGGGACGTAATTTCTGGGTTATATTCACACTGGGAAGCTTCGAGAGTTATAGGAAACTTGCTTTGATGCATCGGATTCCAGCTACTGGACCTCCAATGCACCATTCATGATTCAACTGCAGCCCTTGCACATAAGTAGCCTTGGAGATTAAAGTTCCCAATGGCGACGTAATTTCTGGGTTATATTCACACTGGGAAGCTTCGAGAGTTATAGGAAAATTGCTTTGATGCATCGGATTCCAGCTACTGGACCTCCAGGGCACCATTCATGATTCAACTGCAGTCCTTGCACATAAGTAGCCTTGGAGATTAAAGTTCCCAATGGCGACGTAATTTCTGGGTTATATTCACACTGGGAAGCTTCGAGAGTTATAGGAAACTTGCTTTGATGCATCGGATTCCAGCTACTGGACCTCCAGGGCACCATTCATGATTCAACTGCAGTCCTTGCACATAAGTAGCCTTGGAGATTAAAGTTCCCAATGGCGACGTAATTTCTGGGTTATATTCACACTGGGAAGCTTCGAGAGTTATAGGAAACTTGCTTTGATGCATCGGATTCCAGCTACTGGACCTCCAGGGCACCATTCATGATTCAACTGCAGTCCTTGCACATAAGTAGCCTTGGAGATTAAAGTTCCCAATGGCGACGTAATTTCTGGGTTATATTCACAATGGGAAGCTTCGAGAGTTATAGGAAACTTGCTTTGATGCATCGGATTCCAGCTACTGGACCTCCAGGGCACCATTCATGATTCAACTGCAGTCATTGCACATATGTAGCCTTGGAGATTAAAGTTCCCAATGGCGACGTAATTTCTGGGTTATATTCACACTGGGAAGCTTCGAGAGTTATAGGAAACTTGCGTTGATGCATCGGATTCCAGCTAATGGACCAGCAGGGCACCATTCATGATCAAATGCAGCCCTTACACATAAGTAGCCTCGGAGACTAAAGTTCCCAATCGCGACGAAATATCTGGGTTATAATCACACTGGGAAGCTTCGAGAGTTATAGGAAACTTGCTGTGATGCATCGGATTCCAGCTACTGGACGTCCAGGGCACCATTCGTGATTCAACTGCAGTCCTTGCACATAAGTAGCCTTGGAGATTAAAGTTCCCAATGGCGACGTAATTTCTGGGTTATATTCACACTGGGAAGCTTCGAGAGTTATAGGAAACTTGCTTTGATGCATCGGATTCCAGCTACTCGACCTCCAGGGCACCATTCATGATTCAACTGCAGTCCTTGCACATAAGTAGCCTTGGAGATTAAAGTTCCCAATGGCGACGTAATTTCTGGGTTATATTCACATTGGGAAGCTTCGAGAGTTATAGGAAACTTGCTTTGATGCATCGGATTCCAGCTACTGGACCTCCAGGGCACCATTCATGTTTCAACTGCAGTCCTTGCACATAAGTAGCCTTGGAGATTTAAGTTCCCAATGGCGACGTAAATTCTGGGTTATATTCACACTGGGAAGCTTCGAGAGTTATAGGAAACTTGCTTTGATGCATTGGATTCCAGCTACTGGAGCTCCAGGGCACCATTCATGATTCAACTGCAGTCCTTGCACATATGTAGCCTTGGAGATTAAAGTTCCCAATGGCGACGTAATTTCTGGGTTATATTCACACTGGGAAGCTTCGAGAGATATAGGAAACTTGCTTTCATGCATCGGATTCCAGCTACTGGACCTCCAGGGCACCATTCATGATTCAACTGCAGTCCTTGCACATAAGTAGCCTGGGAGATTAAAGTTCCCAATGGCGACGTAATTTCTGGGTCATATTCACACTGGGAAGCTTCGAGAGTTATAGGAAACTTGCTTTGATGCATCGGATTCCAGCTACTGGACCTCCAGGGCACCATTCATGATCAAATGCAGCCCTTGCACATAAGTAGCCTCGGAGACGAAAGCTCCCAATCGCGAAGAAATATCTGGGTTATAATCACACTGGGAAGCTTCGAGAGTTATAGGAAACTTGCTGTGATGCATCGGATTCCAGCTACTGGACGTCCAGGGCACCATTCATGATTCAACTGCAGTCCTTGCACATAAGTAGCCTTGGAGATTAAAGTTCCCAATGGCGACGTAATTTCTGGGTTATATTCACACTGGGAAGCTTCGAGAGTTATAGGAAACTTGCTTTGATGCATCAGATTCCAGCTACTGGACCAGCAGGGCACCATTCATGATCAAATGCAGCCCTTGCACATAAGTAGCCTCGGAGACTAAAGTTCCCAATGGCGACGTAATTTCTGGGTTATATTCACACTGGGAAGCTTCGAGAGTTATAGTAAACTCGCTTTGATGCATCGGATTCCAGCTACTGGACCTCCAGGGCACCATTCATGATTCAACTGAAGTCCTTGCACATAAGTAGCCTTGGAGATTAAAGTTCCCAATGGCGACGAAATTTCTGGGTTATATTCACACTGTGAAGCTTCGAGAGTTATAGGAAACTTGCTTTGATGCATCGGACTCCAGCTACTGGACCTCCAGGGCACCATTCATGATTCAACTGCAGTCCTTGCACATAAGTAGCCTTGGAGATTAAAGTTCCCAATGGCGACGTAATTTCTGGTTTATATTCACACTGGGAAGCTTCGAGAGTTATAGTAAACTCGCTTTGATGCATCGGATTCCAGCTACTGGACCTCCAGGGCACCATTCATGATTCAACTGCAGTCCTTGCACATAAGTAGCCTTGGAGATTAAAGTTCCCAATGGCGACGTAATTTCTGGGTTATATTCACACTGGGAAGCTTCGAGAGTTATAGGAAACTTGCTTTGATGCATCGGATTCCAGCTACTGGACCTCCAGGGCACCATTCATGATCAAATGCAGCCCTTGCACATAAGTAGCCTCGGAGACGAAAGCTCCCAATCGCGAAGAAATATCTGGGTTATAATCACACTGGGAAGCTTCGAGAGTTATAGGAAACTTGCTTTGATGCATCGGATTCCAGCTACTGGACCTCCAGGGCACCATTCATGATTCAACTGCAGTCCTTGCACATAAGAAGCCTTGGAGATTAAAGTTCCCAATGGCGACGTAATTTCTGGGTTATATTCACACTGGGAAGCTTCGAGAGTTATAGGAAACTTGCTTTGATGCATCGGATTCCAGCTACTGGACCTCCAGGGCACCATTCATGATTCAACTGCAGTCCTTGCACATAAGTAGCCTTGGAGATTAAAGTTCCCAATGGCGACGAAATTTCTGGTTTATATTCACACTGGGAAGCTTCGAGAGTTATAGTAAACTCGCTTTGATGCATCGGATTCCAGCTACTGGACCTCCAGGGCACCATTCATGATTCAACTGCAGTCCTTGCACATAAGTAGCCTTGGAGATTAAAGTTCCCAATGGCGACGTAATTTCTGGGTTTTATTCACACTGGGAAGCTTCGAGAGTTATAGGAAACTTTCTTTGATGCATCGGATTCCAGCTACTGGACCTCCAGGGCACCATTCATGATTCAACTGCAGTCCTTGCACATAAGTAGCCTTGGAGATTAAAGTTCCCAATGGCGACGAAATTTCTGGGTTATATTCACACTGGGAAGCTTCGAGAGTTATAGGAAACTTGCTTTGATGCATCGGATTCCAGCTACTGGACCTCCAGGGCACCATTCATGATTCAACTGCAGTCCTTGCACATAAGTAGCCTTGGAGATTAAAGATCCCAATGGCTACGTAATTTCTGGGTTATATTCACACTGGGAAGCTTCGAGAGTTATAGGAAACTAGCTTTGATGCATCGGATTCCAGCTACTGGACCTCCAGCGCACCATTCATGATTCAACTGCAGTCCTTGCACATAAGTAGCCTTGGAGATTAAAGTTCCCAATAGTGACGTAATTTCTGGGTTATATTCACACTGGGAAGCTTCGAGAGTTATAGGAAACTTGCTTTGATGCATCGGATTCCAGCTACTGGACCTCCAGGGCATCATTCATGATTCAACTGCAGTCCTTGCACCTAAGTAGCCTTGGAGATTAAAGTTCCCAATGGCGACGTAATTTCTGGGTTATATTCACACTGGGAAGCTTCGAGAGTTATAGGAAACTTGCTTTGATGCATCGGATTCCAGCTACTGGACCTCCAGGGCACCATTCATGATCAAATGCAGCCCTTGCACATTAGTAGCCTCGGAGACTAAAGTTCCCAATGGCGACGTAATTTCTGGGTTATATTCACACTGGGAAGCTTCGAGAGTTATAGGAAACTTGCTTTGATGCATCGGATTCCAGCTACTGGACCTCCAGGGCACCATTCATAATGAAATGCAGCCCTTGCACATTAGTAGCCTCGGAGACTAAAGTTCCCAATCGCGACGAAATATCTGGGTTATATTCACACTGGGAAGCTTCGAGAGTTATAGGAAACTTGCTTTGATGCATCGGATTCCAGCTACTGGACCTCCAGGGCACCATTCATGTTTCAACTGCAGCCCTTGCACATATGTAGCCTTGGAGACTAAAGTTCCCAATGGCGATGTAATTTCTGGGTTATATTCACACTGGGAAGCTTCGAGGGTTATAGGAAACTTACTTTGATACATCGGGTTCCAGATACTGGATCACCAGGATCGCATGCATAATTCAACTGCAGCCCTTGCAGATAAGTAGCCTTGGAGACTAAAGTTCCCAATCGCGACGAAATTTCTGGGTTATATTCACACTGGGAATCTTCGAGAGTTATAGTAAACTGGCTTTGATGCATCGGATTCCAGCTACTGGACCTCCAGGGCACCATTCATGATTCAACTGCAGTCCTTGCACATTAGTAGCCTTGGAGATTAAAGTTCCCAATGGCGACGTAATTTCTGGGTTATATTCACACTGGGAAGCTTCGAGAGTTATAGGAAACTTGCTTTGATGCATCGGATTCCAGCTACTGGACCTCCAGGGCACCATTCATGATTCAACTGCAGTCCTTGCACATAAGTAGCCTTGGAGATTAAACTTCCCAATGGCGACGTAATTTCTGGTTTATATTCACACTGGGAAGCTTCGAGAGTTATAGTAAACTCGCTTTGATGCATCGGATTCCAGCTACTGGACCTCCAGGGCACCATTCATGATTCAACTGCAGTCCTTGCACATAAGTAGCCTTGGAGATTAAAGTTCCCAATGGGGACGTAATTTCTGGGTTATATTCACACTGGGAAGCTTCGAGAGTTATAGGAAACTTGCTTTGATGCAATGGATTCCAGCTACTGGACCTCCAGGGCACCATTCATGATTCAACTGCAGTCCTTGCACATAAGTAGCCTTGGAGATTAAAGTTCCCAATGGCGACGTAATTTCTGGGTTATATTCACACTGGGAAGCTTCGAGAGTTATAGGAAACTTGCTTTGATGCATCGGATTCCAGCTACTGGACCTCCAGGGCACCATTCATGATTCAACTGCAGTCCTTGCACATAAGTAGCCTTGGAGATTAAAGTTCCCAATGGCGACGTAATTTCTGGGTTATATTCACACTGGGAAGCTTCGAGAGTTATAGGAAATTTGCTTTGATGCATCGGATTCCAGCTACTGGACCTCCAGGTCACCATTCACGTTTCAACTGCAGCCCTTGCACATATGTAGCCTTGGAGATTAAAGTTCCCAATGGCGACGTAATTTCTGGGTTATATTCACACTGGGAAGCTTCGAGAGTTATAGGAAACTTGCTTTGATGCATCGGATTCCAGCTTCTGGACCTCCAATGCACCATTCATGATTCAACTGCAGCCCTTGCACATAAGTAGCCTTGGAGATTAAAGTTCCCAATGGCGACGTAATTTCTGGGTTATATTCACACTGGGAAGCTTCGAGAGTTATAGGAAAATTGCTTTGATGCATCGGATTCCAGCTACTGGACCTCCAGGGCACCATTCATGATTCAACTGCAGTCCTTGCACATAAGTAGCCTTGGAGATTAAAGTTCCCAATGGCGACGTAATTTCTGGGTTATATTCACACTGGGAAGCTTCGAGAGTTATAGGAAACTTGCTTTGATGCATCGGATTCCAGCTACTGGACCTCCAGGGCACCATTCATGATTCAACTGCAGTCCTTGCACATAAGTAGCCTTGGAGATTAAAGTTCCCAATGGCGACGTAATTTCTGGGTTATATTCACACTGGGAAGCTTCGAGAGTTATAGGAAACTTGCTTTGATGCATCGGATTCCAGCTACTGGACCTCCAGGGCACCATTCATGATTCAACTGCAGTCCTTGCACATAAGTAGCCTTGGAGATTAAAGTTCCCAATGGCGACGTAATTTCTGGGTTATATTCACAATGGGAAGCTTCGAGAGTTATAGGAAACTTGCTTTGATGCATCGGATTCCAGCTACTGGACCTCCAGGGCACCATTCATGATTCAACTGCAGTCATTGCACATATGTAGCCTTGGAGATTAAAGTTCCCAATGGCGACGTAATTTCTGGGTTATATTCACACTGGGAAGCTTCGAGAGTTATAGGAAACTTGCGTTGATGCATCGGATTCCAGCTAATGGAACAGCAGGGCACCATTCATGATCAAATGCAGCCCTTACACATAAGTAGCCTCGGAGACTAAAGTTCCCAATCGCGACGAAATATCTGGGTTATAATCACACTGGGAAGCTTCGAGAGTTATAGGAAACTTGCTGTGATGCATCGGATTCCAGCTACTGGACGTCCAGGGCACCATTCGTGATTCAACTGCAGTCCTTGCACATAAGTAGCCTTGGAGATTAAAGTTCCCAATGGCGACGTAATTTCTGGGTTATATTCACACTGGGAAGCTTCGAGAGATATAGGAAACTTGCTTTGATGCATCGGATTCCAGCTACTGGACCACCAGGGCACCATTCATGATTCAACTGCAGTCCTTGCACATAAGTAGCCTTGGAGATTAAAGTTCCCAATATCGACGTAATTTCTGGGTTATATTCACATTGGGAAGCTTCGAGAGTTATAGGAAACTTGCTTTGATGCATCGGATTCCAGCTACTGGACCTCCAGGGCACCATTCATGTTTCAACTGCAGTCCTTGCACATAAGTAGCCTTGGAGATTTAAGTTCCCAATGGCGACGTAAATTCTGGGTTATATTCACACTGGGAAGCTTCGAGAGTTATAGGAAACTTGCTTTGATGCATTGGATTCCAGCTACTGGAGCTCCAGGGCACCATTCATGATTCAACTGCAGTCCTTGCACATATGTAGCCTTGGAGATTAAAGTTCCCAATGGCGACGTAATTTCTGGGTTATATTCACACTGGGAAGCTTCGAGAGATATAGGAAACTTGCTTTCATGCATCGGATTCCAGCTACTGGACCTCCAGGGCACCATTCATGATTCAACTGCAGTCCTTGCACATAAGTAGCCTGGGAGATTAAAGTTCCCAATGGCGACGTAATTTCTGGGTCATATTCACACTGGGAAGCTTCGAGAGTTATAGGAAACTTGCTTTGATGCATCGGATTCCAGCTACTGGACCTCCAGGGCACCATTCATGATCAAATGCAGCCCTTGCACATAAGTAGCCTCGGAGACGAAAGCTCCTAATCGCGAAGAAATATCTGGGTTATAATCACACTGGGAAGCTTCGAGAGTTATAGGAAACTTGCTGTGATGCATCGGATTCCAGCTACTGGACGTCCAGGGCACCATTCATGATTCAACTGCAGTCCTTGCACATAAGTAGCCTTGTAGATTAAAGTTCCCAATGGCGACGTAATTTCTGGGTTATATTCACACTGGGAAGCTTCGAGAGTTATAGGAAACTTGCTTTGATGCATCGGATTCCAGCTACTGGACCAGCAGGGCACCATTCATGATCAAATGCAGCCCTTGCACATAAGTAGCCTCGGAGACTAAAGTTCCCAATGGCGACGTAATTTCTGGGTTATATTCACACTGGGAAGCTTCGAGAGTTATAGTAAACTCGCTTTGATGCATCGGATTCCAGCTACTGGACCTCCAGGGCACCATTCATGATTCAACTGCAGTCCTTGCACATAAGTAGCCTTGGAGATTAAAGTTCCCAATGGCGACGAAATTTCTGGGTTATATTCACACTGGGAAGCTTCGAGAGTTATAGGAAACTTGCTTTGATGCATCGGATTCCAGCTACTGGACCTCCAGGGCACCATTCATGATTCAACTGCAGTCCTTGCACATAAGTAGCCTTGGAGATTAAAGTTCCCAATGGCGACGTAATTTCTGGTTTATATTCACACTGGGAAGCTTCGAGAGTTATAGTAAACTCGCTTTGATGCATCGGATTCCAGCTACTGGACCTCCAGGGCACCATTCATGATTCAACTGCAGTCCTTGCACATAAGTAGCCTTGGAGATTAAAGTTCCCAATGGCGACGTAATTTCTGGGTTATATTCACACTGGGAAGCTTCGAGAGTTATAGGAAACTTGCTTTGATGCATCGGATTCCAGCTACTGGACCTCCAGGGCACCATTCATGATCAAATGCAGCCCTTGCACATAAGTAGCCTCGGAGACGAAAGCTCCCAATCGCGAAGAAATATCTGGGTTATAATCACACTGGGAAGCTTCGAGAGTTATAGGAAACTTGCTTTGATGCATCGGATTCCAGCTACTGGACCTCCAGGGCACCATTCATGATTCAACTGCAGTCCTTGCACATAAGAAGCCTTGGAGATTAAAGTTCCCAATGGCGACGTAATTTCTGGGTTATATTCACACTGGGAAGCTTCGAGAGTTATAGGAAACTTGCTTTGATGCATCGGATTCCAGCTACTGGACCTCCAGGGCACCATTCATGATTCAACTGCAGTCCTTGCACATAAGTAGCCTTGGAGATTAAAGTTCCCAATGGCGACGTAATTTCTGGTTTATATTCACACTGGGAAGCTTCGAGAGTTATAGTAAACTCGCTTTGATGCATCGGATTCCAGCTACTGGACCTCCAGGGCACCATTCATGATTCAACTGCAGTCCTTGCACATAAGTAGCCTTGGAGATTAAAGTTCCCAATGGCGACGTAATTTCTGGGTTATATTCACACTGGGAAGCTTCGAGAGTTATAGGAAACTTGCTTTGATGCATCGGATTCCAGCTACTGGACCTCCAGGGCACCATTCATGATTCAACTGCAGTCCTTGCACATAAGTAGCCTTGGAGATTAAAGTTCCCAATGGCGACGAAATTTCTGGGTTATATTCACACTGGGAAGCTTCGAGAGTTATAGGAAACTTGCTTTGATGCATCGGATTCCAGCTACTGGACCTCCAGGGCACCATTCATGATTCAACTGCAGTCCTTGCACATAAGTAGCCTTGGAGATTAAAGATCCCAATGGCTACGTAATTTCTGGGTTATATTCACACTGGGAAGCTTCGAGAGTTATAGGAAACTTGCTTTGATGCATCGGATTCCAGCTACTGGACCTCCAGCGCACCATTCATGATTCAACTGCAGTCCTTGCACATAAGTAGCCTTGGAGATTAAAGTTCCCAATAGTGACGTAATTTCTGGGTTATATTCACACTGGGAAGCTTCGGGAGTTATAGGAAACTTGCTTTGATGCATCGGATTCCAGCTACTGGACCTCCAGGGCATCATTCATGATTCAACTGCAGTCCTTGCACCTAAGTAGCCTTGGAGATTAAAGTTCCCAATGGCGACGTAATTTCTGGGTTATATTCACACTGGGAAGCTTCGAGAGTTATAGGAAACTTGCTTTGATGCATCGGATTCCAGCTACTGGACCTCCAGGGCACCATTCATGATCAAATGCAGCCCTTGCACATTAGTAGCCTCGGAGACTAAAGTTCCCAATGGCGACGTAATTTCTGGGTTATATTCACACTGGGAAGCTTCGAGAGTTATAGGAAACTTGCTTTGATGCATCGGATTCCAGCTACTGGACCTCCAGGGCACCATTCATAATCAAATGCAGCCCTTGCACATTAGTAGCCTCGGAGACTAAAGTTCCCAATCGCGACGAAATATCTGGGTTATATTCACACTGGGAAGCTTCGAGAGTTATAGGAAACTTGCTTTCATGCATCGGATTCCAGCTACTGGACCTCCAGGGCACCATTCATGTTTCAACTGCAGCCCTTGCACATATGTAGCCTTGGAGACTAAAGTTCCCAATGGCGATGTAATTTCTGGGTTATATTCACACTGGGAAGCTTCGAGGGTTATAGGAAACTTACTTTGATACATCGGGTTCCAGATACTGGATCACCAGGATCGCATGCATAATTCAACTGCAGCCCTTGCAGATAAGTAGCCTTGGAGACTAAAGTTCCCAATCGCGACGAAATTTCTGGGTTATATTCACACTGGGAATCTTCGAGAGTTATAGTAAACTGGCTTTGATGCATCGGATTCCAGCTACTGGACCTCCAGGGCACCATTCATGATTCAACTGCAGTCCTTGCACATTAGTAGCCTTGGAGATTAAAGTTCCCAATGGCGACGTAATTTCTGGGTTATATTCACACTGGGAAGCTTCGAGAGTTATAGGAAACTTGCTTTGATGCATCGGATTCCAGCTACTGGACCTCCAGGGCACCATTCATGATTCAACTGCAGTCCTTGCACATAAGTAGCCTTGGAGATTAAAGTTCCCAATGGCGACGAAATTTCTGGGTTATATTCACATTGGGAAGCTTCGAGAGTTATAGGAAACTTGCTTTGATGCATTGGATTCCAGCTACTGGACCTCCAGGGCACCATTCATGTTTCAACTGCAGTCCTTGCACATAAGTAGCCTTGGAGATTAAAGTTCCCAATGGCGACGTAATTTCTGGGTCATATTCACACTGGGAAGCTTCGAGAGTTATAGGAAACTTGCTTTGATGCATCGGATTCCAGCTACTGGACCTCCAGGGCACCATTCATGATCAAATGCAGCCCTTGCACATAAGTAGCCTCGGAGACGAAAGCTCCCAATCGCGAAGAAATATCTGGGTTATAATCAAAATGGGAAGCTTCGAGAGTTATAGGAAACTTGCTTTGATGCATCGGATTCCAGCTACTGGACCTCCAGGGCACCATTCATGATCAAATGCAGCCCTTGCACATAAGTAGCCTCGGAGACGAAAGCTCCCAATCGCGAAGAAATATCTGGGTTATAATCACACTGGGAAGCTTCGAGAGTTATAGGAAACTTGCTTTGATGCATCGGATTCCAGCTACTGGACCTCCAGGGCACCATTCATGATTCAACTGCAGTCCTTGCACATAAGTAGACTTGGAGATTAAAGTTCCCAATGGCGACGTAATTTCTGGGTTATATTCACACTGGGAAGCTTCGAGAGTTATAGGAAACTTGCTTTGATGCATCGGATTCCAGCTACTGGACCTCCAGGGCACCATTCATGATTCAACTGCAGTCCTTGCACATAAGTAGCCTTGGAGATTAAAGTTCCCAATGGCGACGAAATTTCTGGGTTATATTCACACTGGGAAGCTTCGAGAGTTATAGGAAACTTGCTTTGATGCATCGGATTCCAGCTACTGGACCTCCAGGGCACCATTCATGATTCAACTGCAGTCCTTGCACATAAGTAGCCTTGGAGATTAAAGTTCCCAATGGCGACGTAATTTCTGGTTTATATTCACACTGGGAAGCTTCGAGAGTTATAGTAAACTCGCTTTGATGCATCGGATTCCAGCTACTGGACCTCCAGGGCACCATTCATGATTCAACTGCAGTCCTTGCACATAAGTAGCCTTGGAGATTAAAGTTCCCAATGGCGACGTAATTTCTGGGTTATATTCACACTGGGAAGCTTCGAGAGTTATAGGAAACTTGCTTTGATGCATCGGATTCCAGCTACTGGACCTCCAGGGCACCATTCATGATTCAACTGCAGTCCTTGCACATAAGTAGCCTTGGAGATTAAAGTTCCCAATGGCGACGAAATTTCTGGGTTATATTCACACTGGGAAGCTTCGAGAGTTATAGGAAACTTGCTTTGATGCATCGGATTCCAGCTACTGGACCTCCAGGGCACCATTCATGATTCAACTGCAGTCCTTGCACATAAGTAGCCTTGGAGATTAAAGATCCCAATGGCTACGTAATTTCTGGGTTATATTCACACTGGGAAGCTTCGAGAGTTATAGTAAACTTGCTTTGATGCATCGGATTCCAGCTACTGGACCTCCAGCGCACCATTCATGATTCAACTGCAGTCCTTGCACATAAGTAGCCTTGGAGATTAAAGTTCCCAATGGTGACGTAATTTCTGGGTTATATTCACACTGGGAAGCTTCGAGAGTTATAGGAAACTTGCTTTGATGCATCGGATTCCAGCTACTGGACCTCCAGGGCATCATTCATGATTCAACTGCAGTCCTTGCACCTAAGTAGCCTTGGAGATTAAAGTTCCCAATGGCGACGTAATTTCTGGGTTATATTCACACTGGGAAGCTTCGAGAGTTATAGGAAACTTGCTTTGATGCATCGGATTCCAGCTACTGGACCTCCAGGGCACCATTCATGATCAAATGCAGCCCTTGCACATTAGTAGCCTCGGAGACTAATGTTCCCAATGGCGACGTAATTTCTGGGTTATATTCACACTGGGAAGCTTCGAGAGTTATAGGAAACTTGCTTTGATGCATCGGATTCCAGCTACTGGACCTCCAGGGCACCATTCATAATCAAATGCAGCCCTTGCACATTAGTAGCCTCGGAGACTAAAGTTCCCAATCGCGACGAAATATCTGGGTTATATTCACACTGGGAAGCTTCGAGAGTTATAGGAAACTTGCTTTGATGCATCGGATTCCAGCTACTGGACCTCCAGGGCACCATTCATGTTTCAACTGCAGCCCTTGCACATATGTAGCCTTGGAGACTAAAGTTCCCAATGGCGATGTAATTTCTGGGTTATATTCACACTGGGAAGCTTCGAGGGTTATAGGAAACTTCCTTTGATACATCGGGTTCCAGATACTGGATCACCAGGATCGCATGCATAATTCAACTGCAGCCATTGCAGATAAGTAGCCTTGGAGACTAAAGTTCCCAATCGCGACGAAATTTCTGGGTTATATTCACACTGGGAATCTTCGAGAGTTATAGTAAACTGGCTTTGATGCATCGGATTCCAGCTACTGGACCTCCAGGGCACCATTCATGATTCAACTGCAGTCCTTGCACATTAGTAGCCTTGGAGATTAAAGTTCCCAATGGCGACGTAATTTCTGGGTTATATTCACACTGGGAAGCTTCGAGAGTTATAGGAAACTTGCTTTGATGCATCGGATTCCAGCTACTGGACTAGCAGGGCACCATTCATGATCAAATGCAGCCCTTGCACATAAGTAGCCGCGGAGACTAAAGTTCCCAATCGCAACGAAATATCTGGGTTATAATCACACTAGGAAGCTTCGAGAGTTATAGGAAACTTGCTTTGATGCATCGGATTCCAGCTACTGGACCTCCAGGGCACCATTCATGATTCAACTGCAGTCCTTGCACATAAGTAGCCTTGGAGATTAAAGTTCCCAATGGCGACGTAATTTCTGGGTTATATTCACACTGGGAAGCTTCGAGAGTTATAGGAAACTTGCTTTGATGCATCAGATTCCAGCTACTGGACCTCCAGGGCACCATTCATGATTCAACTGCAGTCCTTGCACATAAGTAGCCTTGGAGATTAAAGTTCCCAATGGCGACGTAATTTCTGGGTTATATTCACACTGGGAAGCTTCGAGGGTTATAGTAAACTTCATTTGATACATCGGATTCCAGATACTGGATCACCAGGATCGCATGCATGATTCAACTGCAGCCCTTGCACATAAGTAGCCTTGGAGACTAAAGTTCCCAATCGCGACGAAATTTCTGGGTTATAATCACACTGGGAAGCTTCGAGAGTTATAGGAAACTTGCTTTGATGCATCGGATTCCAGCTACTGGACCTCCAGGGCACCATTCATGATTCAACTGCAGTCCTTGCACATAAGTAGCCTTGGAGATTAAAGTTCCCAATGGTGACGTAATTTCTGGGTTATATTCACACTGGGAAGCTTCGAGAGTTATAGGAAACTTGCTTTGATGCATCGGATTCCAGCTACTGGACCTCCAGGGCAACATTCATGTTTCAACTGCAGTCCTTGCACATAAGTAGCCTTGGAGATTAAAGTTCCCAGTGGCGACGTAATTTCTGGGTTATATTCACACTGGGAAGCTTCGAGAGTTATAGGAAACTTGCTTTGATGCATTGGATTCCAGCTACTGGACCTCCAGGGCACCATTCATGATTCAACTGCAGTCCTTGCACATATGTAGCCTTGGAGATTAAAGTTCCCAATGGCGACGTAATTTCTGGGTTATATTCACACTGGGAAGCTTCGAGAGATATAGGAAACTTGCTTTGATGCATCGGATTCCAGCTACTGGACCTCCAGGGCACCATTCATGATCAAATGCAGCCCTTGCACATAAGTAGCCTCGGAGACTAAAGTTCCCAATCGCGACGAAATATCTGGGTTATATTCACACTGGGAAGCTTCGAGAGTTATAGGAAACTTGCTTTGATGCATCGGATTCCAGCTACTGGACCTCCAGGGCACCATTCATGTTTCAACTGCAGCCCTTGCACATATGTTGCCTTGGAGACTAAAGTTCCCAATGGCGACGAAATTTCTGGGTTATATTCACACTGGCTTCCCCCCATGAACCATGGACCTTGCCGTTGGTGGCGAGGCTTGCGTGCCTCAGCGATACAGATTGCCGTACCGTAGGTACAACCACAACGGAGGGGTATCTGTTGAGAGGCCAGACAAACGTGTGGTTCCTGAAGAGGGGCAGCAGCCTTTTCAGTAGTTGCAAGGGCAACAGTCTGGATGATTGACTGATCTGGCCTTCTAACAATAACCAAAACGGCCTTGCTGTGCTGGTACTGCGAACGGCTGAAAGCAAGGGGAAACTACGGCCGTAATTTTTCCCGAGGGCATGCAGCTTTACTGTATGATTAAATGATGATGGCGTCCTCTTGGGTATAATATTCCGGAGGTAAAATAGTCCGCCATTCGGATCTCTGGGCGGGGACTACTCAAGAGGATGTCGTTATCAGGAGAAAGAAAACTGGCGTTCTACGGATCGGAGCGTGGAATGTCAGGTCCCTTAATCGGGCAGGTAGGTTAGAAAATTTGAAAAGGGAAATGGATAGGTTAAAGTTAGATATAGTGGGAATTAGTGAAGTTCGGTGGCGGGAGGAACAAGACTTCTGGTCAGGTGACCACAGGGTTATAAACACAAAGTCAAATAGGGGTAATGCAGGAGTAGGTTTAATAATGAATAGGAAAATAGCAACGCGGGTAATCTACTACAAACAGCTTAGTGAACGCATTATTGTGGCCAAGATAGATACGAAGCCCACACCTACTACAGTAGTACAAGTTTATATGCCAACTAGCTCTGCAGATGACGAAGAAATTGAAGAAATGTATCATGAAATAAAAGAAATTATTCAGATAGTGAAGGGAGACGAAAATTTAATAGTCATGGGTGACTGGAATTCGAGTGTAGGAAAAGGGAGAGAAGGAAACGTAGTAGGTGAATATGGATTGGGGCTAAGAAATGAAAGAGGAAGCCGCCTGGTAGAATTTTGCACAGAGCACAACTTAATCATAGCTAACACTTGGTTTAAGAATCATGATAGAAGGTTGTATACATGGAAGAACCCTGGAGATACTAAAAGGTATCAGATAGATTATATAATGGTAAGACAGAGATTTAGGAACCAGGTTTTAAATTGTAAGACATTTCCAGGGGCAGATGTGGACTCTGACCACAATCTATTGGTTATGACCTGTAGATTAAAACTGAAGAAACTGCAAAAAGGTGGGAATTTAAGGAGATGGGACCTGGATAAACTGAAAGAACCAGAGGTTGTACAGAGTTTCAGGGAGAGCATAAGGGAACAATTGACAGGAATGGAGGAAAGAAATACAGTAGAAGAAGAATGGGTAGCTTTGAGGGATGAAGTAGTGAAGGCAGCAGAGGATAAAGTAGGTAAAAAGACGAGGGCTAGTAGAAATCCTTGGGTAACAGAAGAAATATTGAGTTTAATTGATGAAAGGAGAAAATATAAAAATGCAGTAAATGAAGCAGGCAAAAAGGAATACAAACGTCTCAAAAATGAGATTGACAGGAAGTGCAAAATGGCTAAGCAGGGATGGCTAGAGGACAAATGTAAGGATGTAGAGGCTTATCTCACTAGGGGTAAGATAGATACTGCCTACAGGAAAATTAAAGAGACCTTTGGAGATAAGAGAACCACTTCTATGAACATCAAGAGCTCAGATGGAAACCCAGTTCTAAGCAAAGAAGGGAAAGCAGAAAGGGCGATGTACTTGAGGACAATATTATGGAAATAGAAGAGGATGTAGATGAAGATCAAATGGGAGATACTATACTGCGTGAAGAGTTTGACAGAGCACTGAAAGACCTGAGTCGAAACAAGGCCCCCGGAGTAGACAACATTCCATTGGAACTACTGACGGCCTTGGGAGAGCCAGTCCTGACAAAACTCTACCATCTGGTGAGCAAGATGTATGAAACAGGCGAAATACCCTCAGACTTCAAGAAGAATATAATAATTCCAATCCCAAAGAAAGCAGGTGCTGACAGATGTGAGAATTACCGAACAATCAGTTTAATAAGCCACAGCTGCAAAATACTAACACGAATTCTTTACAGACGAATGGAAAAACTGGTAGAAGCCGACCTCGGGGAAGATCAGTTTGGATTCCGTAGAAATACTGGAACACGTGAGGCAATACTGACCTTACGACTTATCTTAGAAGAAAGATTAAGGAAAGGCAAACCTACGTTTCTAGCATTTGTAGACTTAGAGAAAGCTTTTGACAATGTTGACTGGAATACTCTCTTTCAAATTCTAAAGGTGGCAGGGGTAAAATACAGGGAGCGAAAGGCTATTTACAATTTGTACAGAAACCAGATGGCAGTTATAAGAGTCGAGGGACACGAAAGGGAAGCAGTGGTTGGGAAGGGAGTAAGACAGGGTTGTAGCCTCTCCCCGATGTTATTCAATCTGTATATTGAGCAAGCAGTGAAGGAAAAAAAAGAAAAATTCGGAGTAGGTATTAAAATCCATGGAGAAGAAATAAAAACTTTGAGGTTCGCCGATGACATTGTAATTCTGTCAGAGACAGCAAAGGACTTGGAAGAGCAGTTGAACGGAATGGATGGTGTCTTGAAGGGAGGATATAAGATGAACATCAACAAAAGCAAAACGAGGATAATGGAATGTAGTCGAAGTAAGTCGGGTGATGTTGAGGGTATTAGATTAGGAAATGAGACACTTAAAGTAGTAAAGGAGTTTTGCTATTTGGGGAGCAAAATAACCAATGATGGTCGAAGTAGAGAGGATATAAAATGTAGACTGGCAATGGCAAGGAAAGCGTTTCTGAAGAAGAGAAATTTGTTAACATCGAGTATAGATTTAAGTGTCAGGAAGTCTTTTCTGAAAGTATTTGTATGGAGTGTAGCAATGTATGGAAGTGAAACATGGACGATAAATAGTTTGGACAAGAAGAGAATAGAAGCTTTCGAAATGTGGTGCTACAGAAGAATGCTGAAGATTAGATGGGTAGATCACATAACTAATGAGGAGGTACTGAATCGGATTGGGGAGAAGAGGAGTTTGTGGCACAACTTGACCAGAAGAAGGGATCGGTTGGTAGGACATATTTTGAGGCATCAAGGGATCACCAATTTAGTATTGGAGGGCAGCGTGGAGGGTAAAAATCATAGGGGGAGACCAAGAGATGCATACACTAAGCAGATTCAGAAGGATGTATGTTGCAGTAGGTACTGGGAGATGAAGAAGCTTGCACAGGATAGAGTAGCATGGAGAGCTGCATCAAACCAGTCTCAGGACTAAAGACCACAACAACAACATTCACACTGGGAACCTTCGAGAGTTATAGTAAACTTCCTTTGATACATCGGATTCCAGATACTGGATCACCAGGATCGCATGCATTATTCAACTGCAGCCCTTGCACATAAGTAGCCTTGGAGACTAAAGTTCCCAATCGCGACGAAATTTCTGGGTTATATTCACACTGGGAATCTGCGAGAGTTATAGTAAACTCGCTTTGATGCATCGGATTCCAGCTACTGGACCTCCAGGGCACCATTCATGATTCAACTGCAGTCCTTGCACATAAGTAGCCTTGGAGATTAAAGTTCCCAATGGCGACGTAATTTCTGGGTTATATTCACACTGGGAAGCTTCGAGGGTTATAGTAAACTTCCTTTGATACATCGGATTCCAGATACTGGATCACCAGGATCGCATGCATAATTCAACTGCAGCCCTTGCACATAAGTAGCCTTGGAGACTAAAGTTCCCAATCGCGACGAAATTTCTGGGTTATATTCACACTGGGAATCTTCGAGAGTTATAGTAAACTCGCTTTGATGCATCGGATTCCAGCTACTGGACCTCCAGGGCACCATTCATGATTCAACTGCAGTCCTTGCACATAAGTAGCCTTAAGATTAAAGTTCCCAATGGCGACGTAATATCTGGGTTATATTCACACTGGGAAGCTTCGAGAGTTATAGGAAACTTGCTTTGATGCATCGGATTCCAGCTACTGGACTAGCAGGGCACCATTCATGATCAAATGCAGCCCTTGCACATAAGTAGCCGCGGAGACTAAAGTTCCCAATCGCAACGAAATATCTGGGTTATAATCACACTGGGAAGCTTCGAGAGTTATAGGAAACTTGCTTTGATGCATCGGATTCCAGCTACTGGAACTCCAGGGCACCATTCATGATTCAACTGCAGTCCTTGCACATAAGTAGCCTTGGAGATTAAAGTTCCCAATGGCGACGTAATTTCTGGGTTATATTCACACTGGGAAGCTTCGAGAGTTATAGGAAACTTGCTTTGATGCATCAGATTCCAGCGACTGGACCACCAGGGCACCATTCATGATTCAACTGCAGTCCTTGCACATAAGTAGCCTTGGAGATTAAAGTTCCCAATGGCGACGTAATTTCTGGGTTATATTCACACTGGGAAGCTTCGAGGGTTATAGTAAACTTCCTTTGATACATCGGATTCCAGATACTGGATCACCAGGATCGCATGCATGATTCAACTGCAGCCCTTGCACATAAGTAGCCTTGGAGACTAAAGTTCCCAATGACGACGAAATTTCTGGGTTATATTCACACTGGGAATCTTCGAGAGTTATAGGAAACTTGCTTTGACGCATGGGATTCCAGCTACTGGACCTCCAGGGCACCATTCATGATTCAACTGCAGTCCTTGCACATAAGTAGCCTTGGAGATTAATGTTCCCAATGGCGACGTAATTTCTGGGTTATATTCACACTGGGAAGCTTCGAGACTTATAGGAAACTTGCTTTGATGCATCGGATTCCAGCTACTGGACCTCCAGGGCACCATTCATGATTCAACTGCAGTCCTTGCACATAAGTAGCCTTGGAGATTAAAGTTCCCAATGGCGACGTAATTTCTGGGTTATATTCACACTGGGAAGCTTCGAGGGTTATAGGAAACTTGCTTTGATGCATCGGATTACAGCTACTGGACCTCCAGGGCACCATTCATTATTCAACTGCAGTCCTTGCACATAAGTAGCCTTGGAGATTAAAGTTCCCAATGGCGACGTAATTTCTGGGTTATATTCACACTGGAAAGCTTCGAGAGTTATAGGAAACTTGCTTTGATGCATCGGATTCCAGCTACTGGACCTCCAGGGCACCATTCATGATTCAACTGCAGTCCTTGCACATAAGTAGCCTTTGAGATTAAAGTTCCCAATGGCGACGTAATTTCTGTGTAATATTCACACTGGGAAGCTTCGAGAGTTATAGGAAACTTGCTTTGATGCATCGGATTCCAGCTACTGGACCTCCAGGGCACCATTCATGATTCAACTGCAGTCCTTGCACATAAGTAGCCTTGGAGATTAATGTTCCCAATGGCGACGTAATTTCTGGGTTATATTCACACTGGGAAGCTTCGAGAGTTATAGGAAACTTGCTTTGATGCATCGGATTCCAGCTACTGGACCTCCAGGGCACCATTCATGATTCAACTGCAGTCCTTGCACATAAGTAGCCTTGGAGATTAAAGTTCCCAATGGCGACGTAATTTCTGGGTTATATTCACACTGGGAAGCTTCGAGAGTTATAGGAAACTTGCTTTGATGCATCGGATTACAGCTACTGGACCTCCAGGGCACCATTCATTATTCAACTGCAGTCCTTGCACATAAGTAGGCTTGGAGATTAAAGTTCCCAATGGCGACGTAATTTCTGGGTTATATTCACACTGGGAAGCTTCGAGAGTTATAGGAAACTTGCTTTGATGCATCGGATTCCAGCTACTGGACCTCCAGGGCACCATTCATGATTCAACTGCAGTCCTTGCACATAAGTAGCCTTTGAGATTAAAGTTCCCAATGGCGACGTAATTTCTGTGTAATATTCACACTGGGAAGCTTCGAGAGTTATAGGAAACTTGCTTTGATGCATCGGATTCCAGCTACTGGACCTCCAGGGCACCATTCATGATTCAACTGCAGTCCTTGCACATAAGTAGCCTTGGAGATTAAAGTTCCCAATGGCGACGTAATTTCTGGGTTATATTCACACTGGGAAGCTTCGAGAGATATAGGAAACTTGCTTTGATGCATCGGATTCCATCTACTGGACCAGCAGGGCACCATTCATGATCAAATGCAGCCCTTGCACATAAGTAGCCTCGGAGACTAAAGTTCCCAATCGCAACGAAGTAATTGGGTTATAATCACACTGGGAAGCTTCGAGAGTTATAGGAAACTTGCTTTGATGCATCGGATTCCAGCTACTGGACCTCCAGGGCACCATTCATGATTCAACTGCAGTCCTTACACATAAGTATCCTTGGAGATTAAAGTTCCCAATGGCGACGTAATTTCTGGGTTATATTCACACTGGGAAGCTTCGAGAGTTATAGGAAACTTGCTTTGATGCATCGGATTCCAGCTACTGGACCTCCAGGGCACCATTCATGATTCAACTGCAGTCCTTGCACATAAGTAGCCTTGGAGATTAAAGTTCCCAATGGCGACGTAATTTCTGGGTTATATTCACACTGGGAAGCTTCGAGAGTTATAGGAAACTTGCTTTGATGCATCGGATTCCAGCTACTGGACCTCCAGGGCACCATTCATGATTCAACTGCAGTCCTTGCACATAAGTAGCCTTGGAGATTAAAGTTCCCAATGGCGACGTAATTTCTGGGTTATATTCACACTGGGAAGCTTCGAGAGATATAGGAAACTTGCTTTGATGCATCGGAATCCAGCTAATGGACCAGCAGGGACCCATTCATGATCAAATGCAGCCCTTGCACATAAGTAGCCTCAGAGACTAAAGTTCCCAATCGCGACGAAATATCTGGGTTATAATCACACTGGGAAGCTTCGAGAGTTATAGGAAACTTGCTTTGATGCATCGGATTCCAGCTACTGGACCTCCAGGGCACCATTCATGATTCAACTGCAGTCCCTGCACATAAGTAGCCTTGGAGATTAAAGTTCCCAATGGCGACGTAATTTCTGGGTTATATTCACACTGGGAAGCTTCGAGAGTTATACTAAACTCGCTTTGACGCATGGGATTCCAGCTACTGGACCTCCAGGGCACCATTCATGATTCAACTGCAGTCCTTGCACATAAGTAGCCTTGGAGATTAAAGTTCCCAATGGCGACGTAATTTGTGGGTTATATTCACACTTGGAAGCTTCGAGAGTTATAGGAAACTTGCTTTGATGCATCGGATTCCAGCTACTGGACCTCCAGGGCACCATTCATGATTCAACTGCAGTCCTTGCACATAAGTAGCCTTGGAGATTAAAGTTCCCAATGGCGACGTAATTTCTGTGTTATATTCACACTGGGAAGCTTCGAGAGTTATAGGAAACTTGCTTTGATGCATCGGATTCCAGCTACTGGACCTCCAGGGCACCATTCATGATTCAACTGCAGTCCTTGCACATAAGTAGCCTTGGAGATTAAAGTTCCCACTGGCGACGTAATTTCTGGGTTATATTCACACTAGGAAGCTTCGAGAGTTATAGGAAACTTGCTTTGATGCATCGGATTCCAGCTACTGGACCTCCAGGGCACCATTCATGATCAAATGCAGCCCTTGCACATAAGTAGCCGCGGAGACTAAAGTTCCCAATCGCAACGAAATATCTGGGTTATAATCACACTGGGAAGCTTCGAGAGTTATAGGAAACTTGCTTTGATGCATCGGATTCCAGCTACTGGACCTCCAGGGCACCATTCATTATTCAACTGCAGTCCTTACACATAAGTAGCCTTGGAGATTAAAGTTCCCAATGGCGACGTAATTTCTGGGTTATATTCACACTGGGAAGCTTCGAGAGTTATAGGAAACTTGCTTTGATGTATCAGATTCCAGCTACTGGACCTCCAGGGCACCATTCATGATTCAACTGCAGTCCTTGCACATAAGTAGCCTTGGAGATAAAAGTTCCCAATGGCGACGTAATTTCTGGGTTATATTCACACTGGGAAGCTTCGAGAGTTATAGGAAACTTGCTTTGATGCATCGGATTCCAGCTACTGGACCTCCAGGGCACCATTCATGATTCAACTGCAGTCCTTACACATAAGTATCCTTGGAGATTAAAGTTCCCAATGGCGACGTAATTTCTGGGTTATATTCACACTGGGAAGCTTCGAGAGTTATAGGAAACTTGCTTTGATGCATCGGATTCCAGCTACTGGACCTCCAGGGCACCATTCATGATTCAACTGCAGTCCTTGCACATAAGTAGCCTTGGAGATCAAAGTTCCCAATGGCGACGTAATTTCTGGGTTATATTCACACTGGGAAGCTTCGAGAGTTATAGGAAACTTGCTTTGATGCATCGGATTCCAGATACTGGATCACCAGGATCGCATGCATGATTCAACTGCAGCCCTTGCACATAAGTAGCTTTGGAGACTAAAGTTCCCAATCGCGACGAAATTTCTGGGTTATATTCACACTGGGAATCTTCGAGAGTTATAGGAAACTTGCTTTGACGCATGGGATTCCACCTACTGGACCTCCAGGGCACCATTCATGATTCAACTGCAGTCCTTGCACATAAGTAGCCTTGGAGATTAAAGTTCCCAATGGCGACGTAATTTCTGGGTTATATTCACACTGGGAAGCTTCGAGAGTTATAGGAAACTTGCTTTGATGCATCGGATTCCAGCTACTGGACCTCCAGGGCACCATTCATGATTCAACTGCAGTCCTTGCACATAAGTAGCCTTGGAGATTAAAGTTCCCAATGGCGACGTAATTTCTGTGTTATATTCACACTGGGAAGCTTCGAGAGTTATAGGAAACTTGCTTTGATGCATCGGATTCCAGCTACTGGACCTCCAGGGCACCATTCATGATTCAACTGCAGTCCTTGCACATAAGTAGCCTTGGAGATTAAAGTTCCCACTGGCGACGTAATTGCTGGGTTATATTCACACTAGGAAGCTTCGAGAGTTATAGGAAACTTGCTTTGATGCATCGGATTCCAGCTACTGGACTAGCAGGGCACCATTCATGATCAAATGCAGCCCTTGCACATAAGTAGCCGCGGAGACTAAAGTTCCCAATCGCAACGAAATATCTGGGTTATAATCACACTGGGAAGCTTCGAGAGTTATAGGAAACTTGCTTTGATGCATCGGATTCCAGCTACTGGACCTCCAGGGCACCATTCATTATTCAACTGCAGTCCTTACACATAAGTAGCCTTGGAGATTAAAGTTCCCAATGGCGACGTAATTTCTGGGTTATATTCACACTGGGAAGCTTCGAGAGTTATAGGAAACTTGCTTTGATGTATCAGATTCCAGCTACTGGACCTCCAGGGCACCATTCATGATTCAACTGCAGTCCTTGCACATAAGTAGCCTTGGAGATTAAAGTTCCCAATGGCGACGTAATTTCTGGGTTATATTCACACTGGGAAGCTTCGAGAGTTATAGGAAACTTGCTTTGATGCATCGGATTCCAGCTACTGGACCTCCAAGGCACCATTCATGATTCAACTGCAGTCCTTACACATAAGTATCCTTGGAGATTAAAGTTCCCAATGGCGACGTAATTTCTGGGTTATATTCACACTGGGAAGCTTCGAGAGTTATAGGAAACTTCCTTTGATGCATCGGATTCCAGCTACAGGACCTCCAGGGCACCATTCATGATTCAACTGCAGTCCTTGCACATAAGTAGCCTTGGAGATCAAAGTTCCCAATGGCGACGTAATTTCTGGGTTATATTCACACTGGGAAGCTTCGAGAGTTATAGGAAACTTGCTTTGATGCATCGGATTCCAGATACTGGATCACCAGGATCGCATGCATGATTCAACTGCAGCCCTTGCACATAAGTAGCCTTGGAGACTAAAGTTCCCAATCGCGACGAAATTTCTGGGTTATATTCACACTGGGAATCTTCAAGAGTTATAGGAATCTTGCTTTGACGCATGGGATTCCAGCTACTGGACCTCCAGGGCACCATTCATGATTCAACTGCAGTCCTTGCACATAAGTAGCCTTGGAGATTAATGTTCCCAATGGCGACGTAATTTCTGTGTTATATTCACACTGGGAAGCTTCGAGAGTTATAGGAAACTTGCTTTGATGCATCGGATTCCAGCTACTGGACCTCCAGGGCACCATTCATGATTCAACTGCAGTCCCTGCACATAAGTAGCCTTGGAGATTAAAGTTCCCAATGGCGACGTAATTTCTGGGTTATATTCACACTGGGAAGCTTCGAGAGTTATAGGAAACTCGCTTTGACGCATGGGATTCCAGCTACTGGACCTCCAGGGCACCATTCATGATTCAACTGCAGTCCTTGCACATAAGTAGCCTTGGAGATTAAAGTTCCCAATGGCGACGTAATTTCTGGGTTATATTCACACTGGGAAGCTTCGAGAGTTATAGGAAACTTGCTTTGATGCATCGGATTCCAGCTACTGGACCTCCAGGGCACCATTAATGATTCAACTGCAGTCCTTGCACATAAGTAGCCTTGGAGATTAATGTTCCCAATGGCGACGTAATTTCTGTGTTATATTCACACTGGGAAGCTTCGAGAGTTATAGGAAACTTGCTTTGATGCATCGGATTCCAGCTACTGGACCTCCAGGGCACCATTCATGATTCAACTGCAGTCCTTGCACATAAGTAGCCTTGGAGATTAAAGTTCCCACTGGCGACGTAATTTCTGGGTTATATTCACACTAGGAAGCTTCGAGAGTTATAGGAAACTTGCTTTGATGCATCGGATTCCAGCTACTGGACTAGCAGGGCACCATTCATGATCAAATGCAGCCCTTGCACATAAGTAGCCGCGGAGACTAAAGTTCCCAATCGCAACGAAATATCTGGGTTATAATCACACTGGGAAGCTTCGAGAGTTATAGGAAACTTGCTTTGATGCATCGGATTCCAGCTACTGGACCTCCAGGGCACCATTCATTATTCAACTGCAGTCCTTGCACATAAGTAGCCTTGGAGATTAAAGTTCCCAATGGCGACGTAATTTCTGGGTTATATTCACACTGAGAAGCTTCGAGAGTTATAGGAAACTTGCTTTGATGTATCAGATTCCAGCTACTGGACCTCCAGGGCACCATTCATGATTCAACTACAGTCCTTGCACATAAGTAGCCTTGGAGATTAAAGTTCCCAATGGCGACGTAATTTCTGGGTTATATTCACAATGGGAAGCTTCGAGAGATATAGGAAACTTGCTTTGATGCATCGGATTCCAGCTACTGGACCAGCAGGGCACCATTCATGATCAAATGCAGCCCTTGCACATAAGTAGCCTCGGAGACTAAAGTTCCCAATCGCGACGAAATATCTGGGTTATAATCACACTGGGAAGCTTCGAGAGTTATAGGAAACTTGCTTTGATGCATCGGATTCAAGCTACTGGACCTCCAGGGCACCATTCATGATTCAACTGCAGTCCTTGCACATAAGTAGCCTTGGAGATTAAAGTTCCCAATGGCGACGTAATTTCTGGGTTATATTCACACTGGGAAACTTCGAGAGTTATAGTAAACTCGCTTTGACGCATGGGATTCCAGCTACTGGACATCCAGGGCACCATTCATGATTCAACTGCAGTCCTTGCACATAAGTAGCGTTGGAGATTAAAGTTCCCAATGTCGACGTAATTTCTGGGTTATATTCACACAGGGAAGCTTCGAGAGTTATAGGAAACTTGCTTTGATGCATCGGATTCCAGCTACTGGACCTCCAGGGCACCATTCATGATTCAACTGCAGTCCTTGCACATAAGTAGCCTTGGAGATTAAAGTTCCCAATGGCGACGTAATTTCTGGGTTATATTCACACTGGGAAGCTTCGAGAGATATAGGAAACTTGCTTTGATGCATCGGATTCCAGCTAATGGCCCAGCAGGGACCCATTCATGATCAAATGCAGCCCTTGCACATAAGTAGCCTCGGAGACTAAAGTTCCCAATCGCGACGAAATATCTGGGTTATAATCACACTGGGAAGCTTCGAGAGTTATAGGAAACTTGCTTTGATGCATCGGATTCCAGCTACTGGACCTCCAGGGCACCATTCATGATTCAACTGCAGTCCCTGCACATAAGTAGCCTTGGAGATTAAAGTTCCCAATGGCGACGTAATTTCTGTGTTATATTCACACTGGGAAGCTTCGAGAGTTATAGTAAACTCGCTTTGACGCATGGGATTCCAGCTACTGGACCTCCAGGGCACCATTCATGATTCAACTGCAGTCCTTGCACATAAGTAGCCTTGGAGATTAAAGTTCCCAATGGCGACGTAATTTCTGGGTTATATTCACACTGGGAAGCTTCGAGAGTTATAGGAAACTTGCTTTGATGCATCGGATTCCAGCTACTGGACCTCCAGGGCACCATTCATGATTCAACTGCAGTCCTTGCACATAAGTAGCCTTGGAGATTAAAGTTCCCAATGGCGACGTAATTTCTGTGTTATATTCACACTGGGAAGCTTCGAGAGTTATAGTAAACTCGCTTTGATGCATCGGATTCCAGCTACTGGACCTCCAGGGCACCATTCATGATCAAATGCAGCCCTTGCACATAAGTAGCCGCGGAGACTAAAGTTCCCAATCGCAACGAAATATCTGGGTTATAATCACACTGGGAAGCTTCGAGAGTTATAGGAAACTTGCTTTGATGCATCGGATTCCAGCTACTGGACCTCCAGGGCACCATTCATTATTCAACTGCAGTCCTTGCACATAAGTAGCCTTGGAGATTAAAGTTCCCAATGGCGACGTAATTTCTGGGTTATATTCACACTGCGAAGCTTCGAGAGTTATAGGAAACTTGCTTTGATGTATCAGATTCCAGCTACTGGACCTCCAGGGCACCATTCATGATTCAACTGCAGTCCTTGCACATAAGTAGCCTCGGAGATTAAAGTTCCCAATGGCGACGTAATTTCTGGGTTATATTCACACTGGGAAGCTTCGAGAGTTATAGGAAACTTGCTTTGATGCATCGGATTCCAGCTACTGGACCTCCAGGGCACCATTCATGATTCAACTGCAGTCCTTACACATAAGTATCCTTGGAGATTAAAGTTCCCAATGGCGACGTAATTTCTGGGTTATATTCGCACTGGGAAGCTTCGAGAGTTATAGGAAACTTGCTTTGATGCATCGGATTCCAGCTACTGGACCTCCAGGGCACCATTCATGATTCAACTGCAGTCCTTGCACATAAGTAGCCTTGAAGATCAAAGTTCCCAATGGCGACGTAATTTCTGGGTTGTATTCACACTGGGAAGCTTCGAGAGTTATAGGAAACTTGCTTTGATGCTTCGGATTCCAGCTACTGGACCTCCAGGGCACCATTCATGATTCAACTGCAGTCCTTGCACATAAGTAGCCTTGGAGATTAAAGTTCCCAATGGCGACGTAATTTCTGGGTTATATTCACAATGGGAAGCTTCGAGAGATATAGGAAACTTGCTTTGATGCATCGGATTCCAGCTACTGGACCAGCAGGGCACCATTCATGATCAAATGCAGCCCTTGCACATAAGTAGCCTCGGAGACTAAAGTTCCCAATCGCGACGAAATATCTGGGTTATAATCACACTGGGAAGCTTCGAGAGTTATAGGAAACTTGCTTTGATGCATCGGATTCAAGCTACTGGACCTCCAGGGCACCATTCATGATTCAACTGCAGTCCTTGCACATAAGTAGCCTTGGAGATTAAAGTTCCCAATGGCGACGTAATTTCTGGGTTATATTCACACTGGGAAGCTTCGAGAGTTATAGTAAACTCGCTTTGACGCATGGGATTCCAGCTACTGGACATCCAGGGCACCATTCATGATTCAACTGCAGTCCTTGCACATAAGTAGCGTTGGAGATTAAAGTTCCCAATGGCGACGTAATTTCTGGGTTATATTCACACAGGGAAGCTTCGAGAGTTATAGGAAACTTGCTTTGATGCATCGGATTCCAGCTACTGGACCTCCAGGGCACCATTCATGATTCAACTGCAGTCCTTGCACATAAGTAGCCTTGGAGATTAAAGTTCCCAATGGCGACGGAATTTCTGGGTTATATTCACACTGGGAAGCTCCGAGAGTTATAGGAAACTTGCTTTGATGCATCGGATTACAGCTACTGGACCTCCAGGGCACCATTCATGATTCAACTGCAGCCCTTGCACATAAGTAGCCTTGGAGATTAAAGTTCCCAATGGCGACGTAATTTCTGGGTTATACTCACACTGGGAAGCTTCGAGAGTTATAGGAAACTTGCTTTGATGCATCGGATTCCAGCTACTGGACCTCCAGGGCACCATTCATGATTCAACTGCAGTCCTTGCACATAAGTAGCCTTGGAGATTAAAGTTCCCAATGGCGACGTAATTTCTGGGTTATATTCACACTGGGAAGCTTCGAGAGTTATAGGAAACTTGCTTTGATGCATCGGATTCCAGCTACTGGACCTCCAGGGCACCATTCATGATTCAACTGCAGTCCTTGCACATAAGTAGCCTTGGAGATTAAAGTTCCCAATGGCGACGTAATTTCTGTGTTATATTCACACTGGGAAGCTTCGAGAGTTATAGTAAACTCGCTTTGATGCATCGGATTCCAGCTACTGGACCTCCAGGGCACCATTCATGATCAAATGCAGCCCTTGCACATAAGTAGCCGCGGAGACTAAAGTTCCCAATCGCAACGAAATATCTGGGTTATAATCACACTGGGAAGCTTCGAGAGTTATAGGAAACTTGCTTTGATGCATCGGATTCCAGCTACTGGACCTCCAGGGCACCATTCATTATTCAACTGCAGTCCTTGCACATAAGTAGCCTTGGAGATTAAAGTTCCCAATGGCGACGTAATTTCTGGGTTATATTCACACTGCGAAGCTTCGAGAGTTATAGGAAACTTGCTTTGATGTATCAGATTCCAGCTACTGGACCTCCAGGGCACCATTCATGATTCAACTGCAGTCCTTGCACATAAGTAGCCTCGGAGATTAAAGTTCCCAATGGCGACGTAATTTCTGGGTTATATTCACACTGGGAAGCTTCGAGAGTTATAGGAAACTTGCTTTGATGCATCGGATTCCAGCTACTGGACCTCCAGGGCACCATTCATGATTCAACTGCAGTCCTTACACATAAGTATCCTTGGAGATTAAAGTTCCCAATGGCGACGTAATTTCTGGGTTATATTCGCACTGGGAAGCTTCGAGAGTTATAGGAAACTTGCTTTGATGCATCGGATTCCAGCTACTGGACCTCCAGGGCACCATTCATGATTCAACTGCAGTCCTTGCACATAAGTAGCCTTGGAGATCAAAGTTCCCAATGGCGACGTAATTTCTGGGTTGTATTCACACTGGGAAGCTTCGAGAGTTATAGGAAACTTGCTTTGATGCTTCGGATTCCAGCTACTGGACCTCCAGGGCACCATTCATGATTCAACTGCAGTCCTTGCACATAAGTAGCCTTGGAGATTAAAGTTCCCAATGGCGACGTAATTTCTGGGTTATATTCACAATGGGAAGCTTCGAGAGATATAGGAAACTTGCTTTGATGCATCGGATTCCAGCTACTGGACCAGCAGGGCACCATTCATGATCAAATGCAGCCCTTGCACATAAGTAGCCTCGGAGACTAAAGTTCCCAATCGCGACGAAATATCTGGGTTATAATCACACTGGGAAGCTTCGAGAGTTATAGGAAACTTGCTTTGATGCATCGGATTCAAGCTACTGGACCTCCAGGGCACCATTCATGATTCAACTGCAGTCCTTGCACATAAGTAGCCTTGGAGATTAAAGTTCCCAATGGCGACGTAATTTCTGGGTTATATTCACACTGGGAAGCTTCGAGAGTTATAGTAAACTCGCTTTGACGCATGGGATTCCAGCTACTGGACATCCAGGGCACCATTCATGATTCAACTGCAGTCCTTGCACATAAGTAGCGTTGGAGATTAAAGTTCCCAATGGCGACGTAATTTCTGGGTTATATTCACACAGGGAAGCTTCGAGAGTTATAGGAAACTTGCTTTGATGCATCGGATTCCAGCTACTGGACCTCCAGGGCACCATTCATGATTCAACTGCAGTCCTTGCACATAAGTAGCCTTGGAGATTAAAGTTCCCAATGGCGACGGAATTTCTGGGTTATATTCACACTGGGAAGCTCCGAGAGTTATAGGAAACTTGCTTTGATGCATCGGATTACAGCTACTGGACCTCCAGGGCACCATTCATGATTCAACTGCAGCCCTTGCACATAAGTAGCCTTGGAGATTAAAGTTCCCAATGGCGACGTAATTTCTGGGTTATACTCACACTGGGAAGCTTCGAGAGTTATAGGAAACTTGCTTTGATGCATCGGATTCCAGCTACTGGACCTCCAGGGCACCATTCATGATTCAACTGCAGTCCTTGCACATAAGTAGCCTTGGAGATTAAAGTTCCCAATGGCGACGTAATTTCTGTGTTATATTCACACTGGGAAGCTTCGAGAGTTATAGGAAACTTGCTTTGATGCATCGGATTCCAGCTACTGGACCTCCAGGGCTCCATTCATGATTCAACTGCAGTCCTTGCACATAAGTAGCCTTGGAGATTAAAGTTCCCAATGGCGACGTAATTTCTGGGTTATATTCACACTGGGAAGCTTCGAGAGTTATAGGAAACTTGCTTTGATGCATCGGATTCCAGCTACTGGACTAGTAGGGCACCATTCATGATCAAATGCAGCCCTTGCACATAAGTAGCCGCGGAGACTAAAGTTCCCAATCGCAACGAAATATCTGGGTTATAATCACACTGGGAAGCTTCGAGAGTTATAGGTAACTTGCTTTGATGCATCGGATTCCAGCTACTGGACCTCCAGGGCACCATTCATGATTCAACTGCAGTCCTTGCACATAAGTAGCCTTGGAGATTAAAGTTCCCAATGGCGACGTAATTTCTGGGTTATATTCACACTGGGAAGCTTCGAGAGTTATAGGAAACTTGCTTTGATGCATCAGATTCCAGCTACTGGACCTCCAGGGCACCATTCATGATTCAACTGCAGTCCTTGCACATAAGTAGCCTTGGAGATTAAAGTTCCCAATGGCGACGTAATTTCTGGGTTATATTCACACTGGGAAGCTTCGAGGGTTATAGTAAACTTCCTTTGATACATCGGATTCCAGATACTGGATCACCAGGATCGCATGCATGATTCAACTGCAGCCCTTGCACATAAGTAGCCTTGGAGACTAAAGTTCCCAATGGCGACGAAATTTCATGGTTATATTCACACTGGGAATCTTCGAGAGTTATAGTAAACTCGCTTTGACGCATGGGATTCCAGCTACTGGACCTCCAGGGCACCATTCATGATTCAACTGCAGTCCTTGCACATAAGTAGCCTTGGAGATTAAAGTTCCCAATGGCGACGTAATTTCTGGGTTATATTCACACTGGGAAGCTTCGAGAGTTATAGGAAACTTGCTTTGATGCATCGGATTCCAGCTACTGGATCTCCAGGGCACCATTCATGATTCAACTGCAGTCCATGCACATAAGTAGCCTTGGAGATTAAAGTTCCCAATGGCGACGTAATTTCTGTGTTATATTCACACTGGGAAGCTTCGAGAGTTATAGGAAACTTGCTTTGATGCATCGGATTCCAGCTACTGGTCCTCCAGGGCACCGTTCATGATTCAACTGCAGTCCTTGCACATAAGTAGGCTTGGAGATTAAAGTTCCCAATGGCGACGTAATTTCTGGGTTATATTCACACTGGGAAGCTTCGACAGATATAGGAAACTTGCTTTGATGCATCGGATTCCATCTACTGGACCAGCAGGGCACCATTCATGATCAAATACAGCCCTTGCACATAAGTACCCTCGGAGACTAAAGTTCCCAATCGCAACGAAATAATTGGGTTATAATCACACTGGGAAGCTTCGAGAGTTATAGGAAACTTGCTTTGATGCATCGGATTCCAGCTACTGGACCTCCAGGGCACCATTCATGATTCAACTGCAGTCCTTGCTCATAAGTATCCTTGGAGATTAAAGTTCCCAATGGCGACGTAATTTCTGGGTTATATTCACACTGGGAAGCTTCGAGAGTTAAAGGAAACTTGCTTTGATGCATCGGATTCCAGCTACTGGACCTCCAGGGCACCATTCATGATTCAACTGCAGTCCTTGCACATAAGTAGCCTTGGAGATTAAAGTTCCCAATGGCGACGTAATTTCTGGGTTATATTCACACTGGGAAGCTTCGAGAGTTATAGGAAACTTGCTTTGATGCATCGGATTCCAGCTACTGGACCTCCAGGGCACCATTCATGATTCAACTGCAGTCCTTGCACATAAGTAGCCTTGGAGATTAAAGTTCCCAATGGCGACGTAATTTCTGGGTTATATTCACACTGGGAAGCTTCGGGAGATATAGGAAACTTGCTTTGATGCATCGTATTCCAGCTACTGGACCAGTAGGGCACCATTCATGATCAAATGCAGCCCTTGCACATAAGTAGCCTCGGAGACTAAAGTTCCCAATCGCGACGAAATATCTGGAATATAATCACACTGGGAAGCTTCGAGAGTTATAGGAAACTTGCTTTGATGCATCGCATTCCAGCTACTGGACCTCCAGGGCACCATTCATGATCAAATACAGCCCTTGCACATAAGTAGCCTCGGTGACTAAAGTTCCCAATCGCAACGAAATAATTGGGTTATAATCACACTGGGAAGCTTCGAGAGTTATAGGAAACTTGCTTTGATGCATCGGATTCCAGCTACTGGACCTCCAGGGCACCATTCATGATTCAACTGCAGTCCTTGCACATAAGTAGCCTTGGAGATTAAAGTTCCCAATGGCGACGTAATTTCTGGGTTATATTCACACTGGGAAGCTTCGAGAGTTATAGGAAACTTGCTTTGATGCATCGGATTCCAGCTACTGGGCCTCCAGGGCACCATTCATGATTCAACTGCAGTCCTTGCACATAAGTTGCCTTGGAGATTAAAGTTCCCAATGGCGACGTAATTTCTGGGTTATATTCACACTGGGAAGCTTCGAGAGTTATAGGAAACTTGCTTTGATGAATCGGATTACAGCTACTGGACCTCCAGGGCACCATTCATGATTCAACTGCAGTCCTTGCACATAAGTAGCCTTGGAGATTAAAGTTCCCAATGGCGACGTAATTTCTGGTTTATATTCACACTGGGAAGCTTCGAGAGTTATAGTAAACTCGCTTTGATGCATCGGATTCCAGCTACTGGACCTCCAGGGCACCATTCATGATTCAACTGCAGTCCTTGCACATAAGTAGCCTTGGAGATTAAAGTTCCCAATGGCGACGTAATTTCTGGGTTATATTCACACTGGGAAGCTTCGAGAGTTATAGGAAACTTGCTTTGATGCATCGGATTCCAGCTACTGGACCTCCAGGGCACCATTCATGATTCAACTGCAGTCCTTGCACATAAGTAGCCTTGGAGATTAAAGTTCCCAATGGCGACGTAATTTCTGGGTTATATTCACACTGGGAAGCTTCGAGAGTTATAGGAAACTTGCTTTGATGCATCGGATTCCAGCTACTGGACCTCCAGGGCACCATTCATGATTCAACTGCAGTCCTTGCACATAAGTTGCCTTGGAGATTAAAGTTCCCAATGGCGACGTAATTTCTGGGTTATATTCACACTGGCAAGCTTCGAGAGATATAGGAAACTTGCTTTGATGCATCGGATTCCAGCTACTGGACCAGCAGGGCACCATTCATGATCAAATGCAGCCCTTGCACATAAGTAGCCTCGGAGACTAAAGTTCCCAATCGCGATGAAATATCTGGAATATAATCACACTGGGATGCTTCGAGAGTTATAGGAAACTTGCTTTGATGCATCGGATTCCAGCTACTGGACCTCCAGGGCACCATTCATGATTCAACTGCAGTCCTTGCACATAAGTAGCCTTGGAGATCAAAGTTCCCAATGGCGACGTAATTTCTGGGTTATATTCACACTGGGAAGCTTCGAGAGTTATAGGAAACTTGCTTTGATGCATCGGATTCCAGCTACTGGACCTCCAGGGCACCATTCATGATTCAACTGCAGTCCTTGCACATAAGTAGCCTTGGAGATTAAAGTTCCCAATGGCGACGTAATTTCTGGGTTATATTCACACTGGGAAGCTTCGAGAGTTATAGGAAACTTGCTTTGATGCATCGGATTCCAGCTACTGGACCTCCAGGGCACCATTCATGATTCAACTGCAGTCCTTGCACATAAGTAGCCTTGGAGATTAAAGTTCCCAATGGCGACGTAATTTCTGGGTTATATTCACACTGGGAAGCTTCGAGAGTTATAGGAAACTTGCTTTGATGCATCGGATTCCAGCTACTGGACCTCCAGGGCACCATTCATGATTCAACTGCAGTCCTTGCACATAAGTTGCCTTGGAGATTAAAGTACCCAATGGCGACGTAATTTCTGGCTTATATTCACACTGGGAAGCTTCGAGAGTTATAGGAAACTTGCTTTGATGCATCGGATTCCAGCTACTGGACCTCCAGGGCACCATTCATGATTCAACTGCAGTCCTTGCATATAAGTAGCCTTGGAGATTAAAGTTCCCAATGGCGACGTAATTTCTGGGTTATATTCACACTGGGAAGCTTCGAGAGTTATAGGAAACTTGCTTTGATGCATCGGATTCCAGCTACTGGACCAGCAGGGCACCATTCATGTTCAAATGCAGCCCTTGCACATAAGGAGCCTCGGAGACTAAAGTTCCCAATCGCGACGAAATATTTGGGTTATAATCACACTGGGAAGCTTCGAGAGTTATAGGAAACTTGCTTTGATGCATCGGATTCCAGCTACTGGACCTCCAGGACACCATTCATGTTTCAACTGGTGCCCTTGCACATATGTAGCCTTGGAGACTAAAGTTCCCAATGGCGACGTAATTTCTGGGTTATATTCACACTGGGAAGCTTCGAGAGTTATAGGAAACTTGCTTTGATGCATCGGAATCCAGCTACTGGACCAGCAGGGCACCACTCATGATCAAATGCAGCCCTTCCACATAAGTAGCCTTGGAGACTAAAGTTCCCAATCGCGACGAAATATCTGGGTTATATTCACACTGGGAATCTTCGAGAGTTATAGTAAACTCGCTTTGATGCATAAGACTCCAGCTACTGGACCTCCAGGGCACCATTCATGATTCAACTGCAGTCCTTGCACATAAGTAGCCTTGGAGATTAAAGTTCCCAATGGCGACGTAATTTCTGGGTTATATTCACACTGGGAAGCTTTGAGAGTTATAGGAAACTTGCTTTGATGCATCGGATTCCAGCTACTGGACCTCCAGGGAACCAATCATGATTCAACTGCAGTCCTTGCACATAAGTAGCCTTGGAGATTAAAGTTCCCAATCGCGACGAAATTTCTGGGTTATATTCACACTGGGAAGCTTCGAGAGTTATAGGAAACTTGCTTTGATGCATCGGATTCCAGCTACTGGACCTCCAGGGCACCATTCATGATTCAACTGCAGTCCTTGCACATAAGTAGCCTTGGAGACTAAAGTTCCCAATCGCGACGAAATTTCTGGGTTATATTCAGACTGGGAAGCTTCGAGAGTTATAGGAAACTTGCTTTGATGCATCGGATTCCAGCTACTGGACCTCCAGGGCACCATTCATGATTCAACTGCAGTCCTTGCACATAAGTAGCCTTGGAGATTAAAGTTCCCAATGGCGACGTAACTTCTGGGTTATATTCACACGGGGAAGCTTCGAGAGTTATAGGAAACTTGCTTTGATGCATCGCATTCCAGCTACTGGACCTCCAGGGCACCATTCATGATTCAACTGCAGTCCTTGCACATAAGTAGCCTTGGAGATTAAAGTTCCCAATGGCGACGTAATTTCTGTGTTATATTCACACTGGGAAGCTTCGAGAGTTATAGGAAACTTGCTTTGATGCATCGGATTCCAGCTACTGGACCTCCAGGGCACCATTCATGATTCAACTGCAGTCCTTGCACATAAGTAGCCTTGGAGATTAAAGTTCCCAATGGCGACGTAATTTCTGGGTTATATTCACACTGGGAAGCTTCGAGAGTTATAGGAAACTTGCTTTGATGCATCGGATTCCAGCTACTGGACCTCCAGGGCACCATTCATGATTCAACTGCAGTCCTTGCACATAAGTAGCCTTGGAGATTAAAGTTCCCAATGGCGACGTAATTTCTGGGTTATATTCACGCTGGGAAGCTTCGAGAGTTATAGGAAACTTGCTTTGATGCATCGGATTCCAGCTACTGGACTAGCAGGGCACCATTCATGATCAAATGCAGCCCTTGCACATTAGTAACCGCGGAGACTAAAGTTCCCAATCGCAACGGAATATCTGGGTTATAATCACACTGGGAAGCTTCGAGAGTTATAGGAAACTTGCTTTGATGCATCGGATTCCAGCTACTGGACCTCCAGGGCACCATTCATGATTCAACTGCAGTCCTTGCACATAAGTAGCCTTGGAGATTAAAGTTCCCAATGGCGACGTAATCTCTGGGTTATATTCACACTGGGAAGCTTCGAGAGTTATAGGAAACTTGCTTTGATGCATCGGATTCCAGCTACTGGACCTCCAGGGCACCATTCATGATTCAACTGCAGTCCTTGCACATAAGTAGCCTTGGAGATTAAAGTTCCCAATGGCGACGTAATTTCTGGGTTATATTCACACTGGGAAGCTTCGAGGGTTATAGTAAACTTCCTTTGATACATCGGATTCCAGATACTGGATCACCAGGATCGCATGCATGATTCAACAGCAGCCCTTGCACATAAGTAGCCTTGGCGATTAAAGTTCCCAATGACGACGTAATTTCTGGGTTATATTAACACTAGGAAGCTTCGAGAGTTAGAGGAAACTTGCTTTGATGCATCGGATTCCAGCTACTGGACCTCCAGGGCACCATTCATTATTCATCTGCAGTCCTTACCCATAAGAATCCTTGGAGATTAAAGTTCCCAATGGCGACGTAATTTCTGGGTTATATTCACACTGGGAAGCTTCGAGAGTTATAGGAAACTTGCTTTGATGCATCGGATTCCAGCTACTGGACCTCCAGGGCACCATTCATGATTCAACTGCAGTCCTTGCACATAAGTAGCCTTGGAGATTAAAGTTCCCAATGGCGACGTAATTTCGGGGTTATATTCACACTGGGAAGCTTCGAGAGTTATAGGAAACTTGCTTTGATGCATCAGATTCCAGCTACTGGACCTCCAGGGCACCATTCATGATTCAACTGCAGTCCTTGCACATAAGTAGCCTTGGAGATTAAAGTTCCCAATGGCGACGTAATTTCTGGGTTATATTCACACTAGGAAGCTTCGAGAGTTATAGGAAACTTGCTTTGATGCATCGGATTCCAGCTACTGGACCTCCAGGGCACCATTCATGATTCATCTGCAGTCCTTACCCATAAGAATCCTTGGAGATTAAAGTTCCCAATGGCGACGTAATTTCTGGGTTATATTCACACTGGGAAGCTTCGAGAGTTATAGGAAACTTGCTTTGATGCATCGGATTCCAGCTACTGGACCTCCAGGGCACCATTCATGATTCAACTGCAGTCCTTGCACATAAGTAGCCTTGGAGATTAAAGTTCCCAATGGCGACGTAATTTCTGGGTTATATTCACACTGGGAAGCTTCGAGAGTTATAGGAAACTTGCTTTGATGCATCGGATTCCAGCTACTGGACCAGCAGGGCACCATTCATGATTCAACTGCAGTCCTTGCACATAAGTAGCCTTGTAGATTAAAGTTCCCAATGGCGACGTAATTTCTGGGTTATGTTCACACTGGGAAGCTTCGAGAGATATAGGAAACTTGCTTTGATGCATCGGATTCCAGCTACTGGACCAGCAGGGCACCATTCATGATCAAATGCAGCCCTTGCACATAAGTAGCCTCGGAGACTAAAGTTCCCAATCGCGACGAAATATCTGGGTTATAATCACACTGGGAAGCTTCGAGAGTTATAGGAAACTTGCTTTGATGCATCGGATTCCAGCTACTGGTCCTCCAGGGCACCATTCATGATTCAACTGCAGTCCTTGCACATAAGTAGCCTTGGAGATTAAAGTTCCCAATGGCGACGTAATTTCTATGTTATATTCACACTGGGAAGCTTCGAGAGTCATAGGAAACTTGCTTTGATGCATCGGATTCCAGCTACTGGACCTCCAGGGCACCATTCATGATTCAACTGCAGTCCTTGCACATAAGTAGCCTTGGAGATTAAAGTTCCCAATGGCGACGTAATTTCTGGGTTATATTCACACTGGGAAGCTTCGAGTGTTATAGGAAACTTGCTTTGATGCATCGGATTCCAGCTACTGGACCTCCAGGGCACCATTCATGATTCAACTGCAGTCCTTGCACATAAGTAGCCTTGGAGATTAAAGTTCCCAATGGCGACGTAATTTCTGGGTTATATTCACACTGGGAAGCTTCGAGAGTTATAGTAAACTCGCTTTGATGCATCGGATTCCAGCTACTGGACCTCCAGGGCACCATTCATGATTCAACTGCAGTCCTTGCACATAAGTAGCCTTGGAGATTAAAGTTCCCAATGGCGACGTAATTTCTGGGTTATATTCACACTGGGAAGCTTCGAGAGTTATAGGAAACTTGCTTTGATGCATCGGATTCCAGCTACTGGACCTCCAGGGCACCATTCATGATTCAACTGCAGTCCTTGCACATAAGTAGCCTTAGAGATTAAAGTTACCAATGGCGACGTAATTTCTGGGTTATATTCACACTGGGAAGCTTCGAGAGTTATAGGAAACTTGCTTTGATGCATCGGATTCCAGCTACTGGACCTCCAGGGCACCATTCATGATTCATCTGCAGTCCTTGCACATAAGTTCCCTTGGAGATTAAAGTTCCCAATGGCGACGTAATTTCTGGGTTATATTCACACTGGGAAGCTTCGAGAGTTATATTAAACTTGCTTTGATGCATCGGATTCCAGCTACTGGACCTCCAGGGCACCATTCATGATTCAACTGCAGTCCTTGCATATCAGTAGCCTTGGAGATAAAAGTTCCTAATGGCGACGTAATTTCTGGGTTATATTCACACTGGGAAGCTTCGAGAGTTATAGGAAACTTCCTTTGATGCATCGGATTCCAGCTACTGGACCAGCAGGGCACCATTCATGTTCAAATGCAGCCCTTGCACATAAGTAGCCTCGGAGACCAAAGTTCCCAATCGCGACGAAATATCTGGGTTATAATCACACTGGGAAGCTTCGAGAGTTATAGGAAACTTGCTTTGATGCATCGGATTCCAGCTAATGGACCTCCAGGGCACCATTCATGTTTCAACTGCTGCCCTTGCACATATGTAGCCTTGGAGACTAAAGTTCCCAATGGCGACGAAATATCTGGGTTATATTCACACTGGGAATCTTCGAGAGTTATAGTAAACTCGCTTTGATGCATCGGATTCCAGCTACTGGACCTCCAGGGCACCATTCATGATTCAACTGCAGTCCTTGCACATAAGTAGCCTTGGAGATTAAAGTTCCCAATGGCGACGTAATTTCTGGGTTATATTCACACTGGGAAGCTTCGAGAGTTATAGGAAACTTGCTTTGATGCATCGGATTCCAGCTACTGGACCTCCAGGGAACCATTCATGATTCAACTGCAGTCCTTGCACATAAGTAACCTTGGAGATTAAAGTTCCCAATGGCGACGAAATTTCTGGGTTATATTCACACTGGGAAACTTCGAGAGTTATAGGAAACTTGCTTTGATGCATCGGATTCCAGCTACTGGACCTCCAGGGCACCATTCATGATTCAACTGCAGTCCTTGCACATAAGTAGCCTTGGAGACTAAAGTTCCCAATCGCGACGAAATTTCTGGGTTATATTCACACTGGGAAGCTTCGAGAGTTATAGGAAACTTGCTTTGATGCATCGGATTCCAGCTACTGGACCTCCAGGGCACCATTCATGATTCAACTGCAGTCCTTGCACATAAGTAGCCTTGGAGATTAAAGTTCCCAATGGCGACGTAATTTCTGGGTTATATTCACACTGGGAAGCTTCGAGAGTTATAGGAAACTTGCTTTGATGCATCGGATTCCAGCTACTGGACCTCCAGGGCACCATTCATGATTCAACTGCAGTCCTTGCACATAAGTAGCCTTGGAGATTAAAGTTCCCAACGGCGACGTAATTTCTGGGTTATATTCACACTGGGAATCTTCGAGAGTTATAGGAAACTTGCTTTGATGCATCGGATTTCAGCCACTGGACCTCCAGGGCACCATTCATGATTCAACTGCAGTCCTTGCACATAAGTAGCCTTGGAGATTAAAGTTCCCAATGGCGACGAAATTTCTGGGTTATATTCACACTGGGAAGCTTCGAGAGTTATATGAAACTTGCTTTGATGCATCGCATTCCAGCTACTGGACCTCCAGGGCACCATTCATGATTCAACTGCAGTCCTTGCACATATGTAGCCTTGGAGATTAAAGTTCCCAATGGCGACGAAATTTCTGGGTTATATTCACACTGGGAAGCTTCGAGAGTTATAGGAAACTTGCTTTGATGCATCGGATTCCAGCTACTGGACCTCCAGGGCACCATTCATGATTCAACTGCAGTCCTTGCACATAAGTAGCCTTGTAGATTAAAGTTCCCAATGGCGACGTAATTTCTGGGTTATATTCACACTGGGAAGCTTCGAGAGTTATAGTAAACTCGCTTTGATGCATCGGATTCCAGCTACTGGACCTCCAGGGCACCATTCATGATTCAACTGCAGTCCTTGCACATAAGTAGCCTTGGAGATTAAAGTTCCCAATGGCGACGTAATTTCTGGGTTATATTCACACTGGGAAGCTTCGAGAGTCATAGGAAACTTGCTTTGATGCAACGGATTCCAGCTACTGGACCTCCAGGGCACCATTCATGATTCAACTGCAGTCCTTGCACATAAGTAGCCTTGGAGATTAATGTTCCCAATGGCGACGTAATTTCTGGGTTATATTCACACTGGGAAGCTTCGAGAGTTATAGGAAACTTGCTTTGATGCATCGGATTCCAGCTACTGGACCTCCAGGGCACCATTCATGATTCAACTGCAGTCCTTGCACATAAGTAGCCTTGGAGATTAAAGTTCTCAATGGCGACGTAATTTCTGGGTTATATTCACACTGGGAAGCTTCGAGAGTTATAGAAAACTTGCTTTGATGCATCGGATTCCAGCCACTGGACCTCCAGGGCACCATTCATGATTCAACTGCAGTCCTTGCACATAAGTAGCCTTGGAGATTAAAGTTCCTAATGGCGACGTAATTTCTGGGTTATATTCACACTGGGAAGCTTCGAGAGTTATAGGAAACTTGCTTTGATGCATCGGAGTCCAGCTACTGGACCTCCAGAGCACCATTCATGATTCAACTGCAGTCCTTGCACATAAGTAGCCTTGGAGATTAAAGTTCCCAATGGCGACGAAATTTCTGGGTTATATTCACACTGGGAAGCTTCGAGAGTTATAGGAAACTTGCTTTGATGCATCGGATTCCAGCTACTGGACCTCCAGGGCACCATTCATGATTCAACTGCAGTCCTTGCACATAAGTAGCCTTGGAGATTAAAGTTCCCAATGGCGACGAAATTTCTGGGTTATATTCACACTGGGAAGCTTCGAGAGTTATAGGAAACTTGCTTTGATGCATCGGATTCCAGCTACTGGACCTCCAGGGCACCATTCATGATTCAACTGCAGTCCTTGCACATAAGTAGCCTTGGAGATTAAAGTTCCCAATGGCGACGTAATTTCTGGGTTATATTCACACTGGGAAGCTTCGAGAGTTATAGGAAACTAGCTTTGATGCATCGGATTCCAGCTACTGGACCTCCAGGGCACCATTCATGGTTCAACTGCAGTCCTTGAACATAAGTAGCCTTGAAGATTAAAGTTCCAAATGGCGACGTAATTTCTGGGTTATATTCACACTGGGAAGCTTCGAGAGTTATAGGAAACTTGCTTTGATGCATCGGATTCCAGCTACTGGACTTCCAGGGCACCATTCATGATTCAACTGCAGTCCTTGCACATAAGTAGCCTTGGAGATTAAAGTTCCCAATGGCGACGTAATTTCTGGGTTATATTCACACTGGGAAGCTTCGAGAGTTATAGGAAACTTGCTTTGATGCATCGGATTCCAGCTACTGGACCTCCAGGGCACCATTCATGATTCAACTGCAGTCCTTGCGCATAAGTAGCCTTGGAGATTAAAGTTCCCAACGGCGACGTAATTTCTGGGTTATATTCACACTGGGAATCTTCGAGAGTTATAGGAAACTTGCTTTGATGCATCGGATTTCAGCCACTGGACCTCCAGGGCACCATTCATGATTCAACTGCAGTCCTTGCACATAAGTAGCCTTGGAGATTAAAGTTCCCAATGGCGACGAAATTTCTGGGTTATATTCACACTGGGAAGCTTCGAGAGTTATAGGAAACTTGCTTTGATGCATCGCATTCTAGCTACTGGACCTCCAGGGCACCATTCATGATTCAACTGCAGTCCTTGCACATAAGTAGCCTTGGAGATTAAAGTTCCCAATGGCGACGTAATTTCTGGGTTATATTCACACTGGGAAGCTTCGAGAGTTATAGGAAACTTGCTTTGATGCAACGGATTCCAGCTACTGGACCTCCAGGGCACCATTAATGATTCAACTGCAGTCCTTGCACATAAGTAGCCTTGGAGATTAATGTTCCCAATGGCGACGTAATTTCTGGGTTATATTCACACTGGGAAGCTTCGAGAGTTATAGGAAACTTGCTTTGATGCATCGGATTCCAGCTACTGGACCTCGAGGGCACCATTCATGATTCAACTGCAGTCCTTGCACATAAGTAGCCTTGGAGATTAAAGTTCTCAATGGCGACGTAATTTCTGGGTTATATTCACACTGGGAAGCTTCGAGAGTTATAGGAAACTTGCTTTGATGCATCGGATTCAAGCTACTGGACCTCCAGGGCACCATTCATGATTCAACTGCAGTCCTTGCACATAAGTAGCCTTGGAGATTAAAGTTCCCAATGGCGACGTAATTTCTGGGTTATATTCACACTGGGAAGCTTCGAGAGTTATAGGAAACTTGCTTTGATGCATCGGATTCCAGCTACTGGACCTCCAGGGCACCATTCATGATTCAACTGCAGTCCTTGCACATAAGTAGCCTTGGAGATTAAAGTTCCCAATGACGACGTAATTTCTGGGTTATATTCACACTGGGAAGCTTCGAGAGTTATAGGAAACTTGCTTTGATGCATCGGATTCCAGCCACTGGACCTCCAGGGCACCATTCATGATTCAACTGCAGTCCTTGAACATAAGTAGCCTTGAAGATTAAAGTTCCAAATGGCGACGTAATTTCTGGGTTATATTCACACTGGGAAGCTTCGAGAGTTATAGGAAACTTGCTTTGATGCATCGGATTCCAGCTACTGGATCTCCAGGGCACCATTCATGATTCAACTGCAGTCCTTGCACATAAGTAGCCTTGGAGATTAAAGTTCCCAATGGCGACGTAATTTCTGGGTTATATTCACACTGGGAAACTTCGAGAGTTATAGGAAACTTGCTTTGATGCATCGGATTCCAGCTACTGGACCTCCAGGGCACCATTCATGATTCAACTGCAGTCCTTGCACATAAGTAGCCTTGGAGATTAAAGTTCCCAATGGCGACGTAATTTCTGGGTTATATTCACACTGGGAAGCTTCGAGAGTTATATGAAACTTGCTTTGATGCATCGGATTCCAGCTACTGGACCTCTAGGGCACCATTCATGATTCAACTGCAGTCCTTGCACATAAGTAGCCTTGGAGATTAAAGTTCCCAATGGCGACGTAATTTCTGGGTTATATTCACACTGGGAAGCTTCGAGAGTTATAGGAAGCTTGCTTTGATGCATCGGATTCCAGCTACTGGTCCTCCAGGGCACCATTCATGATTCAACTGCAGTCCTTGCACATAAGTAGCCTTGGAGATTAAAGTTCCCAATGGCGACGTAATTTCTGTGTTATATTCACACTGGGAAGCTTCGAGAGTCATAGGAAACTTGCTTTGATGCATCGGATTCCAGCTACTGGACCTCCAGGGCACCATTCATGATTCAACTGCAGTCCTTGCACATAAGTAGCCTTGGAGATTAAAGTTCCCAATGGCGACGTAATTTCTGGGTTATATTCACACTGGGAAGCTTCGAGTGTTATAGGAAACTTGCTTTGATGCATCGGATTCCAGCTACTGGACCTCCAGGGCACCATTCTTGATTCAACTGCAGTCCTTGCACATAAGTAGCCTTGGAGATTAAAGTTCCCAATGGCGACGTAATTTCTGGGTTATATTCACACTGGGAAGCTTCGAGAGTTATAGGAAACTTGCTTTGATGCATCGGATTCCAGCTACTGGACCTCCAGGGCACCATTCATGATTCAACTGCAGTCCTTGCACATAAGTAGCCTTGGAGATTAAAGTTCCCAATGGCGACGTAATTTCTGGGTTATATTCACACTGGGAAGCTTCGAGAGTTATAGGAAACTTGCTTTGATGCATCGGATTCCAGCTACTGGACCTCTAGGGCACCATTCATGATTCAACTGCAGTCCTTGCACATAAGTAGCCTTGGAGATTAAAGTTCCCAATGGCGACGTAATTTCTGGGTTATATTCACACTGGGAAGCTTCGAGAGTTATAGGAAGCTTGCTTTGATGCATCGGATTCCAGCTACTGGACCTCCAGGGCACCATTCATGATTCAACTGCAGTCCTTGCACATAAGTAGCCTTGGAGATTAAAGTTCCCAATGGCGACGAAATTTCTGGGTTATATTCACACTGGGAAGCTTCGAGAGTTATAGGAAACTTGCTTTGATGCATCGGATTCCAGCTACTGGACCTCCAGGGCACCATTCATGATTCAACTGCAGTCCTTGCACATAAGTAGCCTTGGAGATTAAAGTTCCCAATGGCGACGTAATCTCTGGGTTATATTCACACTGGGAAGCTTCGAGAGTTATAGGAAACTTGCTTTGATGCATCGGATTCCAGCTACTGGACCTCCAGGGCACCATTCATGATTCAACTGCAGTCCTTGCACATAAGTAGCCTTGGAGATTAAAGTTAACAATGGCGACGTAATTTCTGGGTTATATTCGCACTGGGAAGCTTCGAGGGTTATAGTAAACTTCCTTTGATACATCGGATTCCAGATACTGGATCACCAGGATCGCATGCATGATTCAACAGCAGCCCTTGCACATAAGTAGCCTTGGCGATTAAAGTTCCCAATGGCGACGTAATTTCTGGGTTATATTAACACTAGGAAGCTTCGAGAGTTATAGGAAACTTGCTTTGATGCATCGGATTCCAGCTACTGGACCTCCAGGGCACCATTCATTATTCATCTGCAGTCCTTACCCATAAGAATCCTTGGAGATTAAAGTTCCCAATGGCGACGTAATTTCTGGGTTATATTCACACTGGGAAGCTTCGAGAGTTATAGGAAACTTGCTTTGATGCATCGGATTCCAGCTACTGGACCTCCAGGGCACCATTCATGATTCAACTGCAGTCCTTGCACATAAGTAGCCTTGGAGATTAAAGTTCCCAATGGCGACGTAATTTCGGGGTTATATTCACACTGGGAAGCTTCGAGAGTTATAGGAAACTTGCTTTGATGCATCAGATTCCAGCTACTGGACCTCCAGGGCACCATTCATGATTCAACTGCAGTCCTTGCACATAAGTAGCCTTGGAGATTAAAGTTCCCAATGGCGACGTAATTTCTGGGTTATATTCACACTAGGAAGCTTCGAGAGTTATAGGAAACTTGCTTTGATGCATCGGATTCCAGCTACTGGACCTCCAGGGCACCATTCATGATTCAACTGCAGTCCTTGCACATAAGTAGCCTTGGAGATTAAAGTTCCCAATGGCGACGTAATTTCTGGGTTATATTCACACTGGGAAGCTTCGAGAGTTATAGGAAACTTGCTTTGATGCATCGGATTCCAGCTACTGGACCAGCAGGGCACCATTCATGATTCAACTGCAGTCCTTGCACATAAGTAGCCTTGTAGATTAAAGTTCCCAATGGCGACGTAATTTCTGGGTTATATTCACACTGGGAAGCTTCGAGAGATATAGGAAACTTGCTTTGATGCATCGGATTCCAGCTACTGGACCAGCAGGGCACCATTCATGATCAAATGCAGCCCTTGCACATAAGTAGCCTCGGAGATTAAAGTTCCCAATGGCGACGAAATTTCTGGGTTACATTCACACTGGGAAGCTTCGAGAGTTATAGGAAACTTGCTTTGATGCATCGGATTCCAGCTACTGGACCTCCAGGGCACCATTCATGATTCAACTGCAGTCCTTGCACATAAGTAGCCTTGTAGATTAAAGTTCCCAATGGCGACGTAATTTCTGGGTTATATTCACACTGGGAAGCTTCGAGAGTTATAGTAAACTCGCTTTGATGCATCGGATTCCAGCTACTGGACCTCCAGGGCACCATTCATGATTCAACTGCAGTCCTTGCACATAAGTAGCCTTGGAGATTAAAGTTCCCAATGGCGACGTAATTTCTGGGTTATATTCACACTGGGAAGCTTCGAGAGTCATAGGAAACTTGCTTTGATGCAACGGATTCCAGCTACTGGACCTCCAGGGCACCATTCATGATTCAACTGCAGTCCTTGCACATAAGTAGCCTTGGAGATTAATGTTCCCAATGGCGACGTAATTTCTGGGTTATATTCACACTGGGAAGCTTCGAGAGTTATAGGAAACTTGCTTTGATGCATCGGATTCCAGCTACTGGACCTCCAGGGCACCATTCATGATTCAACTGCAGTCCTTGCACATAAGTAGCCTTGGAGATTAAAGTTCTCAATGGCGACGTAATTTCTGGGTTATATTCACACTGGGAAGCTTCGAGAGTTATAGGAAACTTGCTTTGATGCATCGGATTCCAGCCACTGGACCTCCAGGGCACCATTCATGATTCAACTGCAGTCCTTGCACATAAGTAGCCTTGGAGATTAAAGTTCCTAATGGCGACGTAATTTCTGGGTTATATTCACACTGGGAAGCTTCGAGAGTTATAGGAAACTTGCTTTGATGCATCGGAGTCCAGCTACTGGACCTCCAGAGCACCATTCATGATTCAACTGCAGTCCTTGCACATAAGTAGCCTTGGAGATTAAAGTTCCCAATGGCGACGAAATTTCTGGTTTATATTCACACTGGGAAGCTTCGAGAGTTATAGGAAACTTGCTTTGATGCATCGGATTCCAGCTACTGGACCTCCAGGGCACCATTCATGATTCAACTGCAGTCCTTGCACATAAGTAGCCTTGGAGATTAAAGTTCCCAATGGCGACGAAATTTCTGGGTTATATTCACACTGGGAAGCTTCGAGAGTTATAGGAAACTTGCTTTGATGCATCGGATTCCAGCTACTGGACCTCCAGGGCACCATTCATGATTCAACTGCAGTCCTTGCACATAAGTAGCCTTGGAGATTAAAGTTCCCAATGGCGACGTAATTTCTGGGTTATATTCACACTGGGAAGCTTCGAGAGTTATAGGAAACTAGCTTTGATGCATCGGATTCCAGCTACTGGACCTCCAGGGCACCATTCATGGTTCAACTGCAGTCCTTGAACATAAGTAGCCTTGAAGATTAAAGTTCCAAATGGCGACGTAATTTCTGGGTTATATTCACACTGGGAAGCTTCGAGAGTTATAGGAAACTTGCTTTGATGCATCGGATTCCAGCTACTGGACTTCCAGGGCACCATTCATGATTCAACTGCAGTCCTTGCACATAAGTAGCCTTGGAGATTAAAGTTCCCAATGGCGACGTAATTTCTGGGTTATATTCACACTGGGAAGCTTCGAGAGTTATAGGAAACTTGCTTTGATGCATCGGATTCCAGCTACTGGACCTCCAGGGCACCATTCATGATTCAACTGCAGTCCTTGCGCATAAGTAGCCTTGGAGATTAAAGTTCCCAACGGCGACGTAATTTCTGGGTTATATTCACACTGGGAATCTTCGAGAGTTATAGGAAACTTGCTTTGATGCATCGGATTTCAGCCACTGGACCTCCAGGGCACCATTCATGATTCAACTGCAGTCCTTGCACATAAGTAGCCTTGGAGATTAAAGTTCCCAATGGCGACGAAATTTCTGGGTTATATTCACACTGGGAAGCTTCGAGAGTTATAGGAAACTTGCTTTGATGCATCGCATTCCAGCTACTGGACCTCCAGGGCACCATTCATGATTCAACTGCAGTCCTTGCACATAAGTAGCCTTGGAGATTAAAGTTCCCAATGGCGACGTAATTTCTGGGTTATATTCACACTGGGAAGCTTCGAGAGTTATAGGAAACTTGCTTTGATGCAACGGATTCCAGCTACTGGACCTCCAGGGCACCATTAATGATTCAACTGCAGTCCTTGCACATAAGTAGCCTTGGAGATTAATGTTCCCAATGGCGATGAAATTTCTTGGTTATATTCACACTGGGAAGCTTCGAGAGTTATAGGAAACTTGCTTTGATGCATCGGATTCCAGCTACTGGACCTCCAGGGCACCATTCATGATTCAACTGCAGTCCTTGCACATAAGTAGCCTTGGAGATTAAAGTTCCCAATGGCGACGTAATTTCTGGGTTATATTCACACTGGGAAGCTTCGAGAGTTATAGGAAACTTGCTTTGATGCATCGGATTCCAGCTACTGGACCTCGAGGGCACCATTCATGATTCAACTGCAGTCCTTGCACATAAGTAGCCTTGGAGATTAAAGTTCTCAATGGCGACGTAATTTCTGGGTTATATTCACACTGGGAAGCTTCGAGAGTTATAGGAAACTTGCTTTGATGCGTCGGATTCAAGCTACTGGACCTCCAGGGCACCATTCATGATTCAACTGCAGTCCTTGCACATAAGTAGCCTTGGAGATTAAAGTTCCCAATGGCGACGTAATTTCTGGGTTATATTCACACTGGGAAGCTTCGAGAGTTATAGGAAACTTGCTTTGATGCATCGGATTCCAGCTACTGGACCTCCAGGGCACCATTCATGATTCAACTGCAGTCCTTGCACATAAGTAGCCTTGGAGATTAAAGTTCCCAATGACGACGTAATTTCTGGGTTATATTCACACTGGGAAGCTTCGAGAGTTATAGGAAACTTGCTTTGATGCATCGGATTCCAGCCACTGGACCTCCAGGGCACCATTCATGATTCAACTGCAGTCCTTGAACATAAGTAGCCTTGAAGATTAAAGTTCCAAATGGCGACGTAATTTCTGGGTTATATTCACACTGGGAAGCTTCGAGAGTTATAGGAAACTTGCTTTGATGCATCGGATTCCAGCTACTGGACCTCCAGGGCACCATTCATGATTCAACTGCAGTCCTTGCACATAAGTAGCCTTGGAGATTAAAGTTCCCAATGGCGACGTAATTTCTGGGTTATATTCACACTGGGAAGCTTCGAGAGTTATAGGAAACTTGCTTTGATGCATCGGATTCCAGCTACTGGACCTCCAGGGCACCATTCATGATTCAACTGCAGTCCTTGCACATAAGTAGCCTTGGAGATTAAAGTTCCCAATGGCGACGTAATTTCTGGGTTATATTCACACTGGGAAGCTTCGAGAGTTATATGAAACTTGCTTTGATGCATCGGATTCCAGCTACTGGACCTCTAGGGCACCATTCATGATTCAACTGCAGTCCTTGCACATAAGTAGCCTTGGAGATTAAAGTTCCCAATGGCGACGTAATTTCTGGGTTATATTCACACTGGGAAGCTTCGAGAGTTATAGGAAGCTTGCTTTGATGCATCGGATTCCAGCTACTGGACCTCCAGGGCACCATTCATGATTCAACTGCAGTCCTTGCACATAAGTAGCCTTGGAGATTAAAGTTCCCAATGACGACGTAATTTCTGGGTTATATTCACACTGGGAAGCTTCGAGGGTTATAGTAAACTTCCTTTGATACATCGGATTCCAGATACTGGATCACCAGGATCGCATGCATGATTCAACAGCAGCCCTTGCACATAAGTAGCCTTGGCGATTAAAGTTCCCAATGGCGACGTAATTTCTGGGTTATATTAACACTAGGAAGCTTCGAGAGTTATAGGAAACTTGCTTTGATGCATCGGATTCCAGCTACTGGACCTCCAGGGCACCATTCATTATTCATCTGCAGTCCTTACCCATAAGAATCCTTGGAGATTAAAGTTCCCAATGGCGACGTAATTTCTGGGTTATATTCACACTGGGAAGCTTCGAGAGTTATAGGAAACTTGCTTTGATGCATCGGATTCCAGCTACTGGACCTCCAGGGCACCATTCATGATTCAACTGCAGTCCTTGCACATAAGTAGCCTTGGAGATTAAAGTTCCCAATGGCGACGTAATTTCGGGGTTATATTCACACTGGGAAGCTTCGAGAGTTATAGGAAACATGCTTTGATGCATCAGATTCCAGCTACTGGACCTCCAGGGCACCATTCATGATTCAACTGCAGTCCTTGCACATAAGTAGCCTTGGAGATTAAAGTTCCCAATGGCGACGTAATTTCTGGGTTATATTCACACTAGGAAGCTTCGAGAGTTATAGGAAACTTGCTTTGATGCATCGGATTCCAGCTACTGGACCTCCAGGGCACCATTCATGATTCATCTGCAGTCCTTACCCATAAGAATCCTTGGAGATTAAAGTTCCCAATGGCGACGTAATTTCTGGGTTATATTCACACTGGGAAGCATCGAGAGTTATAGGAAACTTGCTTTGATGCATCGGATTCCAGCTACTGGACCTCCAGGGCACCATTCATGATTCAACTGCAGTCCTTGCACATAAGTAGCCTTGGAGATTAAAGTTCCCAATGGCGACGTAATTTCTGGGTTATATTCACACTGGGAAGCTTCGAGAGTTATAGGAAACTTGCTTTGATGCATCGGATTCCAGCTACTGGACCAGCAGGGCACCATTCATGATTCAACTGCAGTCCTTGCACATAAGTAGCCTTGTAGATTAAAGTTCCCAATGGCGACGTAATTTCTGGGTTATATTCACACTGGGAAGCTTCGAGAGATATAGGAAACTTGCTTTGATGCATCGGATTCCAGCTACTGGACCAGCAGGGCACCATTCATGATCAAATGCAGCCCTTGCACATAAGTAGCCTCGGAGACTAAAGTTCCCAATCGCGACGAAATATCTGGGTTATAATCACACTGGGAAGCTTCGAGAGTTATAGGAAACTTGCTTTGATGCATCGGATTCCAGCTACTGGTCCTCCAGGGCACCATTCATGATTCAACTGCAGTCCTTGCACATAAGTAGCCTTGGAGATTAAAGTTCCCAATGGCGACGTAATTTCTGTGTTATATTCACACTGGGAAGCTTCGAGAGTCATAGGAAACTTGCTTTGATGCATCGGATTCCAGCTACTGGACCTCCAGGGCACCATTCATGATTCAACTGCAGTCCTTGCACATAAGTAGCCTTGGAGATTAAAGTTCCCAATGGCGACGTAATTTCTGGGTTATATTCACACTGGGAAGCTTCGAGTGTTATAGGAAACTTGCTTTGATGCATCGGATTCCAGCTACTGGACCTCCAGGGCACCATTCATGATTCAACTGCAGTCCTTGCACATAAGTAGCCTTGGAGATTAAAGTTCCCAATGGCGACGTAATTTCTGGGTTATATTCACACTGGGAAGCTTCGAGAGTTATAGGAAACTTGCTTTGATGCATCGGATTCCAGCTACTGGACCTCCAGGGCACCATTCATGATTCAACTGCAGTCCTTGCACATAAGTAGCCTTGGAGATTAAAGTTCCCAATGGCGACGTAATTTCTGGGTTATATTCACACTGGGAAGCTTCGAGAGTTATAGGAAACTTGCTTTGATGCATCGGATTCCAGCTACTGGACCTCTAGGGCACCATTCATGATTCAACTGCAGTCCTTGCACATAAGTAGCCTTGGAGATTAAAGTTCCCAATGGCGACGTAATTTCTGGGTTATATTCACACTGGGAAGCTTCGAGAGTTATAGGAAGCTTGCTTTGATGCATCGGATTCCAGCTACTGGACCTCCAGGGCACCATTCATGATTCAACTGCAGTCCTTGCACATAAGTAGCCTTGGAGATTAAAGTTCCCAATGGCGACGAAATTTCTGGGTTATATTCACACTGGGAAGCTTCGAGAGTTATAGGAAACTTGCTTTGATGCATCGGATTCCAGCTACTGGACCTCCAGGGCACCATTCATGATTCAACTGCAGTCCTTGCACATAAGTAGCCTTGGAGATTAAAGTTCCCAATGGCGACGTAATCTCTGGGTTATATTCACACTGGGAAGCTTCGAGAGTTATAGGAAACTTGCTTTGATGCATCGGATTCCAGCTACTGGACCTCCAGGGCACCATTCATGATTCAACTGCAGTCCTTGCACATAAGTAGCCTTGGAGATTAAAGTTAACAATGGCGACGTAATTTCTGGGTTATATTCACACTGGGAAGCTTCGAGGGTTATAGTAAACTTCCTTTGATACATCGGATTCCAGATACTGGATCACCAGGATCGCATGCATGATTCAACAGCAGCCCTTGCACATAAGTAGCCTTGGCGATTAAAGTTCCCAATGGCGACGTAATTTCTGGGTTATATTAACACTAGGAAGCTTCGAGAGTTATAGGAAACTTGCTTTGATGCATCGGATTCCAGCTACTGGACCTCCAGGGCACCATTCATTATTCATCTGCAGTCCTTACCCATAAGAATCCTTGGAGATTAAAGTTCCCAATGGCGACGTAATTTCTGGGTTATATTCACACTGGGAAGCTTCGAGAGTTATAGGAAACTTGCTTTGATGCATCGGATTCCAGCTACTGGACCTCCAGGGCACCATTCATGATTCAACTGCAGTCCTTGCACATAAGTAGCCTTGGAGATTAAAGTTCCCAATGGCGACGTAATTTCGGGGTTATATTCACACTGGGAAGCTTCGAGAGTTATAGGAAACTTGCTTTGATGCATCAGATTCCAGCTACTGGACCTCCAGGCCACCATTCATGATTCAACTGCAGTCCTTGCACATAAGTAGCCCTGGAGATTAAAGTTCCCAATGGCGACGTAATTTCTGGGTTATATTCACACTAGGAAGCTTCGAGAGTTATAGGAAACTTGCTTTGATGCATCGGATTCCAGCTACTGGACCTCCAGGGCACCATTCATGATTCAACTGCAGTCCTTGCACATAAGTAGCCTTGGAGATTAAAGTTCCCAATGGCGACGTAATTTCTGGGTTATATTCACACTGGGAAGCTTCGAGAGTTATAGGAAACTTGCTTTGATGCATCGGATTCCAGCTACTGGACCAGCAGGGCACCATTCATGATTCAACTGCAGTCCTTGCACATAAGTAGCCTTGTAGATTAAAGTTCCCAATGGCGACGTAATTTCTGGGTTATATTCACACTGGGAAGCTTCGAGAGATATAGGAAACTTGCTTTGATGCATCGGATTCCAGCTACTGGACCAGCAGGGCACCATTCATGATCAAATGCAGCCCTTGCACATAAGTAGCCTCGGAGACTAAAGTTCCCAATCGCGACGAAATATCTGGGTTATAATCACACTGGGAAGCTTCGAGAGTTATAGGAAACTTGCTTTGATGCATCGGATTCCAGCTACTGGTCCTCCAGGGCACCATTCATGATTCAACTGCAGTCCTTGCACATAAGTAGCCTTGGAGATTAAAGTTCCCAATGGCGACGTAATTTCTGTGTTATATTCACACTGGGAAGCTTCGAGAGTCATAGGAAACTGGCTTTGATGCATCGGATTCCAGCTACTGGACCTCCAGGGCACCATTCATGATTCAACTGCAGTCCTTGCACATAAGTAGCCTTGGAGATTAAAGTTCCCAATGGCGACGTAATTTCTGGGTTATATTCACACTGGGAAGCTTCGAGTGTTATAGGAAACTTGCTTTGATGCATCGGATTCCAGCTACTGGACCTCCAGGGCACCATTCATGATTCAACTGCAGACCTTGCACATAAGTAGCCTTGGAGATTAAAGTTCCCAATGGCGACGTAATTTCTGGGTTATATTCACACTGGGAAGCTTCGAGAGTTATAGTAAACTCGCTTTGATGCATCGGATTCCAGCTACTGGACCTCCAGGGCACCATTCATGATTCAACTGCAGTCCTTGCACATAAGTAGCCTTGGAGATTAAAGTTCCCAATGGCGACGTAATTTCTGGGTTATATTCACACTGGGAAGCTTCGAGAGTTATAGGAAACTTGCTTTGATGCATCGGATTCCAGCTACTGGACCTCCAGGGCACCATTCATGATTCAACTGCAGTCCTTGCACATAAGTAGCCTTAGAGATTAAAGTTACCAATGGCGACGTAATTTCTGGGTTATATTCACACTGGGAAGCTTCGAGAGTTATAGGAAACTTGCTTTGATGCATCGGATTCCAGCTACTGGACCTCCAGGGCACCATTCATGATTCAACTGCAGTCCTTGCACATAAGTTGCCTTGGAGATTAAAGTTCCCAATGGCGACGTAATTTCTGGGTTATATTCACACTGGGAAGCTTCGAGAGTTATATTAAACTTGCTTTGATGCATCGGATTCCAGCTACTGGACCTCCAGGGCACCATTCATGATTCAACTGCAGTCCTTGCATATCAGTAGCCTTGGAGATAAAAGTTCCTAATGGCGACGTAATTTCTGGGTTATATTCACACTGGGAAGCTTCGAGAGTTATAGGAAACTTCCTTTGATGCATCGGATTCCAGCTACTGGACCAGCAGGGCACCATTCATGTTCAAATGCAGCCCTTGCACATAAATAGCCTCGGGGACCAAAGTTCCCAATCGCGACGAAATATCTGGGTTATAATCACACTGGGAAGCTTCGAGAGTTATAGGAAACTTGCTTTGATGCATCGGATTCCAGCTAATGGACCTCCAGGGCACCATTCATGTTTCAACTGCTGCCCTTGCACATATGTAGCCTTGGAGACTAAAGTTCCCAATGGCGACGAAATATCTGGGTTATATTCACACTGGGAATCTTCGAGAGTTATAGTAAACTCGCTTTGATGCATCGGATTCCAGCTACTGGACCTCCAGGGCACCATTCATGATTCAACTGCAGTCCTTGCACATAAGTAGCCTTGGAGATTAAAGTTCCCAATGGCGACGTAATTTCTGGGTTATATTCACACTGGGAAGCTTCGAGAGTTATAGGAAACTTGCTTTGATGCATCGGATTCCAGCTACTGGACCTCCAGGGAACCATTCATGATTCAACTGCAGTCCTTGCACATAAGTAGCCTTGGAGATTAAAGTTCCCAATGGCGACGAAATTTCTGGGTTATAT